>NC_134409.1:5576429-5876429 GCF_038048845.1 Mixophyes fleayi
CTCTTCCTTAAAGCCTACCAACCATCTGCATAACCCCTTCATCTCCTCCACTTGCTCTCTCCCTTGCCTCATCTGGCTCCCCTTGTGCCTGTTCTGTTTTCCCTCCCTTAGGATGTAAGCTCACTTGAGCGGGGCCCTCTTCCCTCCTGTCTCCTCACCTGTTCTTCGGCTCCGTGTTTATTGCTTTAACCTGCCTGGAGCTCCTGAAGTACTGATATCTCTGTTTATTGTTTTGTACTGTTTCACCTTGTATAGTCTACTGTTTGTATGGTGTACGGCGCCGCAGAAATCTTGTGGTGCCTAACAAATAAAGGATAATAATAATAATAATAATAATAATAATCCAATTGACCTGAAATTTGGTATACTGACATTATTTGACAAAAAAATAAGAATAGTCAAGTTAGTTAACTTCCATCATCCCCCCTTCCCCCCGTGGGATGGGTAGTAAAGGCTAAATTTACGAGTTGAGGGGTCAAACTCATTTTCGTGAGGTAAATTTACATCATGAACACACATTAAAAAGGGCACTTGCGTCGGGAAGTAACGCTCTTCCCCTGAGGAGGCCTGGGCTAGGCCCAAATGCATGACAAGAACCTTTTTAAGACCTTAAGTAGCTTGATTTGACTAGAATGCATGAGTATCATGCACGGGTTAACTTGTATATATATATTTGTACAGTATATATACACACACACACCTATAGATATATATGATTCTAAATATTTTTAAATTACTTATGAATGATGGTTAAAAGTAAAGTCAGCTTGTTACCATATTCATTGAGTACAAGTTTGGGTTTTGAGTCCCAATTGGTAGACCTGTATGAATCCCCTAGCTCTGATTGGCTATCAACACTGTTATACGATTGTTTACAAACACCCTCTCTAAACCTTGTGGTTAGAAAGAATAAACTCAGTTTTTTTTAAATATATTGTCACAATTCCAACTATACTTAAAATTTCTGCGGTTTTATGAATTGCCGTGAGCAGTGATAGTAGTCAAACATAGATATTTTTTTTTAGGAAGAATGGAATGTATTAGCATCACGAAAAAACAGCACATACAGTGAATACAGATATTAGACGTATTTGACTGAACGTAGAACACTTTTGTTAGTTCATGAATTTGTGAATATTAAACTAATCATCTTCAAATTATTGATGTGTTAAAGTATTTTGAAATATTGCAATATGCAGCAATAAAGAATTGTACAGGTTAGACATAGCAAACTCCAATATTTGGATCTGTGGCATCCCTTAATGAAGTCCAACATGGTGAAACGCGTTGGAAGGTGGTTAGGTCCGTTTGAAAGACAGACAGTGCAGCACCTACTGATCTTCCTTCATGTACCAACGTCCTAGATGGCATGTGGACTGCATGGCAGCACCATACAGTGTTATACAATTCTTTAATCAGCCTTGGTAACGTCTAACACATTATTACAGGACTCAGTTAGCTGTGTAATCAGGGCCAACTTCTACAACCAGCTAGCCATAAGATATGGCTCACTTTTCGTCACCACAATGAATATAACATTCCTGTGTCTGACGATCAGACCTGCAGGACATTTCCAAGCTGAGAGAAGGGAGCTGCAAACACACTATTGTGTGTGATGTGTAACTTTGATAACAATCACTAGATGGCGCAAGTGCTCACATTATTAACAATATAAAATACAGTAGCAGTTTGCCGGCCAATTGTTTTACACTCTAAGCATTATTGTACCTGTGACCATCAATATTTTGTAATGGATACTTATAGCATTAATAGTATGAGCAGGTTTATTTCTAAGGAGGAATCACTGAGGGAGAGACCTGCATGTGTTGTGGCATCACAAATTGTATGTGCAAACTGCAGGGGTCGTTTACAAATCACAAAATCTGAGCAACCTTTAGCGGGTCTGCGGGTCAGGCTGGAAACTGCGCAAGGAGAAGAAAGTCTAAATGTCACTTTAAAATCCATCCTAGTTCCCTAGTTCCACGTTAGGACCACACTGTTCATTCTTTTGACATTTTCGGTTTCTCTTCTGAAATATGGCTGAAATTAGCTTTATTCATGCCTTAAATACATCATCAGAGTGTGAAGACACCTGTACTGTATTGTGTGTCTGTTTTTGTGTATTATGCTGGTTATTACAATGTTTGGAGACGTGTGCTTCTCTGCTGGTTGAAAATGGAGGCGGAAAACAGGTTCTATTAAAGGTATAAGACAGGACTGTGGATCTCCAGGTGTTGTGGAACTACAAATCCCAGCATACTGTGCCAGGTGATTGCTGCTGCAGAATTCACTTTGTTGAGGGGCAAAGGCTGTGTGCTACTCCGCACAGTAGGCAATGCCCCTAAAAATATACCTTCTACATACAAGGATTTCACTTCACCCAACTTCTCCCCTCTCCCGGTGCCATCTCCTTCTTTTCTGCAAATACCAACATCTTACTCTGCAAACTTATGCGCTCAGGTGCAAATCAAGGTGCGCCGCAGGACCGAAGCTTCGGGCGCAGTTTACGCTTTGTGATTTCCTATTTTTAATATCAATTGTTAGCATCCACTCCGGAGATCTACTTGTCCGCCTGTTTCTTTAATGTACAATATTACGGGGGATATTCTATAAAACATGAGAAACGGAATTTGCGCCTGAACCTTCCTTTATAATTGTCCTTTACCGCTCTTTGTACTTCCTGCCACATGCTAATGAGCAAACAGTGGGCGCGATCTCGTTATTGGGCTACTAAAACATGTTACTTCCATTTAGTTATTTTTGATGTAATTGTTTTGTGACTAAATCAACAAATCTGCCTGAAAAAATAGGAAATGATTCTGTCAGCAGAGAATAGAGAACATTTATAATAAATATATATATATATTTATCTGGGGGGAAAAAATTAAACAGAATGGAAATATTTACTTCCTAATTACCTTTAGTGGGATATGGTGTCAATATTTATGATGGTTCTATTCAATATATGATTAGGATGAATGATTCATTCCCTATATGTACAGTATTGAGCTATGACAATGAATGAATTTACAGTAACTGCGATAATTATAGTAAGTATGGTAAAGTTATCAATTCCCAAATAGAGTTGCGGTGACTTTCCTGGACATGTGAATACCCGATATGCTCATATCCGGTATTCAGAGCTCCTGAGCCAGTGTCCGCATGACGTCAGCACTTCCTGACTGGCGCATTAACTCTTCTCATGTAAACATCAGAGTCCTTTCCCACCAATACAATAACTCAGACTAGGGGATATGATACAAGTCTGCGGTAACCGGTGTAAGGAGAGAAGGAAAATATGGGGGGGGGGAGGGTTCAATTATATATTACAGATAGTGCCAGATATGTGGATAATGTTGAAATGAAAGGATCATGCAATCTATTTATTTGAAGATGATATTTGATGATATCAATGACATTGTCTCTTTAAAAGACCAATAACCCCAAAGTACAAGTTATATTATATAGAAGAGCTGCTAATAATTGTCTCAAATACATATATAAATGAGTTTATATAACTTGAAATATGATACATCCCATTGTTTGTACATTTGCTGTGCAGCTGAGTGCACGCTATTGTTTGTTTATGTTATAAGCCACTTAATAGAGACAGGCTGCTTGCAATCCATTTTTATAAAGTTTAAAATGTTGAATACGCTGATGTGCATTGAAAAAAAATATCCCCCACTGTTGCATCTTTTATCTCAAATATCTTCAGTTCTGATAAGTTCTTGACACTTTAACAAATGTATTTGCAATGTTATCATTAATAATAGCCATTTTGTATCTCAGATTTACTAGTGCCCAGTTTGCAGAGTTTATGGTACGTTGCTAGCGAGCCATAAACTCTGTATAATATGACGGTGAGAGGAGTTCAGACACATTCTCACCGACAGAGAATTGCGCCACGATCTGTTTGGTTTAACGGCCGCTCTTTAAATATTCTGATGTGCCGTGCCTGGCAATTGTTTAAATGATCTTCTCAGCAGCTTGAATGGGGTAAACTGTGAATAAAATATTTATTTATAGAACGGGACATGGAGAAAGGGAGAGAGGGCGATTCAGAGGGCGCTCTTCTCAGCTCTGCAACAGCCGTAAAAATCGAGGATCCGTCTTCATAAAACACTAAAAGCAATAAAAGCGATCAAGAGATGAGGTTTTGGAAATCTGTCAAGTAGGTCAGAATGTTGTGTTTTGTTCTCCACGCAGACGCTTTTCAAATGGTTTATTTTTATATGATAGCACCAATTGTTTCAACATTTTTGGTTCTTTCTCCGACTTTTAAACAAAGCTAAAGGCGAAACATTTCTTTGTATAAACTGGCTTTGACTTTATTATTCTTTAATTGTTCAGTAAAACATCTGCTCAGATTGTTCTGCAGAGAACACGTGATGTCTCTGCACATTTGTCACGATTAAGGTGAATAATGATAAATATTGAATTAAATATCACCCATAGACTTCAATGCAACAGTGTTACTTAGTTACTTCAGCCACAATGTTTTCAGTTATCAGCCCTCTCACCCCACTGGCAGATCCAGTGGGGGTTCCCATGTGCGGGACTCCGACAGTTCCGGAACAACTCACCCATCCTCCGCAGTCATTGTCCTGGGACCAACAGCCTGGAGAACTGGATAATTCACCAGTCAGTACAAATATCTCAACAAAACTGATTGGACGGCTGCCCTGTTAGTTGTATGACCAATTCTATAAATCCTTAAAGTCTCAGGGTATTGAGTTACACTAGAGTCCAATACTAGTACCTTGAAGATTGTTATGGGAAGACCTCTAAACGTGGTGGTGTAAATCACTATTCCTATTTAATATACTCATATTGTGGATAGAGGTTGGCATAGCACCCGAAATAGTGTCAGCTAGTCTAGGTATCCGTACTCCGCCTAGTGCTATTGTCTGACCATTACTGACGCTGCTTGGGTCTGGCCATAATGATCTGTCTGCTGCCTGCCCTGACCTCTGATTCGTTACTGGTTATTCTGTCTGCTGCCCAGACCAACCTCTGCTTGTTACCATGGATTCCATCTGCTGCCTGCCTTGACCTCTGCTAGCTAATGGTTTTCCTGACTGCCGCCCGGACCAACCTCTGCCTGTTACCAGTGTTTCCATCTAACACCTGAATTTACCGCTGTTATTTATCCTGTCTGCTGCTGTACCGACCTTGATGTGTTACCATGGATTTCATCTGCCGCCTGCCCTGACCTCTGATTCGTTACTGGTTATTCTGCATGCCGTCTGTACCAACCTCTGCCTGTTACCATGGATTCCATCTGCCGCCTGCCCTGACCTCGGTTAGTTAATGGTTTTCCTGACTGCTGTCCGGACCAACCTCTGCCTGTTACCATGAATTCCATCTGCCGCCTGCCCTGACTTTGGCTACTTAATGGTTTTCCTGACTGCTGTCCGGACCAACCTCTGCCTGTTACCATGGATTCCATCTGCCGCCTGCCCGGACCTTGGTTAGTTAATGGTTTTCCTGACTGCCGTCCGGACCAACATCTGCCTGTTACCATGGATTCCATCTGCCGCCTGCCCTGACTTTGGCTACTTAATGGTTTTCCTGACTGCTGTCCGGACCAACCTCTGCCTGTTACCATGAATTCCATCTGCCGCCTGCCCTGACTTTGGCTACTTAATGGTTTTCCTGACTGCCGTCCGGACCAACCTCTGCCTGTTACCATGGATTCCATCTGCCGCCTGCCCGGACCTTGGTTAGTTAATGGTTTTCCTGACTGCCGTCCGGACCAACATCTGCCTGTTACCATGGATTCCATCTGCCGCCTGCCCTGACCTTGGTTAGTTAATGGTTTTCCTGACTGCCGTCCGGACTAACATCTGCCTGTTACCATGGATTCCATCTGCTGCCTGCCCTGACCTTGGATAGTTAATGGTTTTCCTGACTGCCATCCAGACCAACATCTGCCTGTTACCAGGGTTTCCATCTACTGCCTGAATTTACCACTGTTATTTATCCTGTCTGCTGCTGTACCGACATCGATGTGTTACCATGGATTTCATCTGCCGTCTGGCTGACTATTCTTCCTTTCTGCCGCCCGCCCTGACCCCGGTTTAGGATTCCTACTGTTCTGTTCATCTGCCCCTTTATTGTCTTTGTTTACCACAGGCACCAGTGCGATCTGCTTTTCCAGCTTTGGTTGATTTGACTTTTACATTTACATTTGTACAGGGTTTAGTGTCATAAACATCTTCAAATAATCTTATCTTATTGCAGACAAGACCCTGGGGAACTGAGTAGCGGTGAGCATATAGCGCTGTACGGGAAACAGGGGCAGCTATAGGTGAAGACTGGACCATGGTTCTATAGGTTTATTAGAATACTGTGGTGAAAATTTTATTTTTCTAATCAAATTGTTACTATTCACTCTGACATTCTTTATACTTTTGCACATTGTTATCTGGGTACTTGTTAGTATGGTTCTGTGCTGTTTATTTAAACTTGTTTTTATGTCTTTTGCATTTCTGTTTCATCCTGTACATAATCTTTATATTAATACCCTTTTCTGGGGCTAGTATGTAGCTGCGCTCACTTTGGTCCTTTCTTTTGGCATATAAATATAAGAGATTAGAATATTGCTCTTAGATTTCTTGCTAAAACATAAAATATTAAATCAACATGATCAGAGAAGGCGTCCACATAGCTCATAGAACAACATTGAAACAACAGCTAAATAGAGTAGACCCAAACTACTGTAGTTACAGAAAATATTGCAAATTGTATCAAGTAATAAAATATAATGCTATCTGCTCATTTTATGTTCCATGACAAACTTTAACAGAGGTTTAGTCCACATATATACCATACTTACCTACTTTCTTCAGCTCTCTTCCGGGAGCCAGCCAGTGGAGGGGGGCGTGAGGGGGCGGGGCGGCCAAAATCGCGTCATTTCGGCCCCGCCCCCTGTGACGTCATGACGCAAATTGCGTCATTTGACAGCGGGGGGCGGGGCTAAACGCCGCGATTCATCGGGAATCGCGGCGTTTGGGATCTAATTCTGCCCACTTCACTAGGAAGTGGGCACTTCCTAGTGAAGTGGGCAGAATTCGGGAGATTGCCACACTCGCCCGGGAGTCCGGGAGACTCTCGCAAAATGCGGGAGTCTCCCGGACATTCCGGGAGAGTTGGCAAGTATGATATATACAGGTTCTTGCACATAAGTCTATATCTGTTGTTCTTGTGATAAGTTGATCAGTCTAACAAAGTACTTTAAACACTATAACTATCTCGAGGCATATTTAAGGTTCATCGATGCTGCACACCAGTGGTGGGTGACATGGTATAAACCTCTCTACAAATTGTCCATGCTTCTAAAAAGGGAAATGTGCAGTTGTTGTCAAAAGCAATCAGATTCTAGCTATAATTCTCTAGAATGTATAATGTGCTATTGGCAACAAATCCACATTTCCTTTATAGAAGTAAATCTACCCTATGACTGTTACTTTGTTGCAAGAAAATGATGGATGTATTTATTTTGTTTCATAAAGAAATCAATCTGACACCACTATCTTCCAACATCAGTGGGACAGGATCCTCTAATGTGCTTTTGTGGGACCCTTCTCTTTCTACTATCTAACGTTCAGTCTGTGGCTTCCTGCTGCCTCTGTTCCCCTCCTCACATCATGTCACTGCCCCTGTCACATGCAGCCCTGTCCTCACTAACACATCACTCATCTCCTGATATACTCTGTGCTGCTGGAGGACCCTGCGCCTTCCACTATATAACTCTCAGTCTGTGACTTCCTTCTGCCTCCATTCCCCTCCTCACATCATGTCACTGTCCCTGTCACATGCAGCCCTGTCCTCACTAACAGATCAATCATCTCCTCATATACTCTGTACTGCTGGGAACCCTGCTCCTTCCACTATATAACTCTCAGTCTGTGGCTTCCTGCTGCCTCCATTCCCCTCCTCACATCATGTCACTGCCCCTGTCACATGCAGCCCTGTCCTCACTAACACATCAATCATCTCCTCATATACTCTGTACTGCTGGGAACCCTGCTCCTTCCACTATATAACTCTCAGTCTGTGGCTTCCTGCTGCCTCCATTCCCCTCCTCACATCATGTCACTGCCCCTGTCACATGCAGCCCTGTCCTTACTAACACATCACTCATCTCCTGATATACTCTGTGCTGCTGGAGGACCCTGCTCCTTCCACTATATAACTCTCAGTCTGTGGCTTCCTGCTGCCTCCATTCCTCTCCTCACATGCAGCCCTGTCCTCACTAACACATCACTCATCTCCTGTTATACTCTGTGCTGCTGGAGAACCCTGCTCCTTCCACTATATAACTCTCAGTCTGTGGCTGCCTCCATTCCCCAGGTCACTGCCTCCCACAAGAGCATGTACTGAAATACTTTGTGCTGCTGTGCGTGTTCCAACAACCAAATTGGCTTAAGATTGTTCTATGTCTGCCCTCTTCAAAACCAGGGATACATTGTTGCCAGAAGATGAAGACTGATAACAGAATGGGGGATCTGATCCTCATTAAACAAACCTTAAAAAGACCTAAACACCAGCATTGTTAACTCTCTAGATGCTGACAAATGAACGCCCCAGGCTGCCTTATCCCACTTTGTAGGCAGTTCCAATTATTATTTGACAAACCTATGGAATAATTAGCTAAACAGACCGTATTACACTATTTATGAAAATGTGAAAACTCAATGAGCGAAACTATTTCCAACTGATTTCAAATTCTGTTGTGATCTATGTGGATACAGCAGAGATGAGTGTACTGTAAATACAATAAAACATTCTAATTAGTTTCTTATGATTTGGCCAATTTCAGTTGCTCAGAGAGTTATTTTAGACAATTTACCATAAGGGATACAGTAATTAATAGCTGATTTCGGACACGGTAAACAATTCCTCTGATGGATGGTTCTCCCTCATATCCTTGCAGCCATTGGTATAATACCGGATAAATGCACATATTCTATACATCACAATATATTCCCCTCTTCTGTATAAACAGTTGTGTTTCATTGGCAATTGCAATACTTGCAAATTTATATTTTAGTTATTCAACAATTAAATAGAACAGGCTCTGTCCATTTAAAAAGCCAAGAAACAAATGTGGGGACTGACAGAATCTTGGCAACTTTTGAATGAATATGTTGCACATATTTGAAGTTGCAAATGACTTTAAAAGATAGCAAAGGTCGTCTGCCATAGGGGTATTGGTATATTTCAAATTTTTCTTATTAGATTTTCTTACCAAGGCTGTGGCAGTCAGACTGTTATACAAAATGACACTGCGGAGGTGATGAATCGCACAATTAATCATGGATTGCAGCAAAAAATGTTTCTGGAACAGAGGAAAAGAACTGAAGTCTCTCTGGATCTCATTTGCTAATGCTGCGGTTTGGTTTGGTTCCACTCTTTTTTGTTCTTGTGACAGAGAAATGAGAGTTGTGAGCTGGAGATCCGGTCACTTCCTCACCTCATAGGCAGAACCTGAGGCCCGGCGTTCTCTCTTTCTAGGAGTATTTAAATAAAGGTCACAACACATTGTCCTCGAACGCAGAAACCTCATTCAGAAGAGATCTCTGCTCCGAGTTGAGTTATGTTTCCTTCAAAAAAAACCCATAAAGTCTAAAATGTTATGAACCAGCAAATATACAGCTCAAATGTCTCCTTTTCTTTCTTTTCTGTGGCGACACAAGATATTTAAATGTGGTGCTGGAGTGCGGACATTGGCCTTTACGTTCATTGGCAAAATGCATTTCTAAGCATGCAAATACCATTGGAATTGGAAGATTTATATGTACAAATATGATACATTAAATTAAGAATACCGCTCTTACTTTTATGAGAGAGTTAAGACATAAATAGCTGCATGGTGACACAGTGGTTAGCATTGCTGTCTCACAGCGGTTGGGCCATGAGTTCGATTCCAACCTGGGTCCTATCTGTGTGGAGCTGGTATGTCCTCCCCATATTTATGTTGGGTGTCCAAAAACACATACTGGTAGGTTGGCTTCTAACAAAATGCACCTGAGCGTGTGTGCATGTTAGGGAATTTAGATTGTAAGCTCCAATGGTGCAAATCACCTGGTGCTCTGGAGTGCAGTTGTTAATTTGCTGAATGCACTATGCACAGGACCATAAGCCAAGAATTCCCTGCACCCCCCCTTATTTTGTCAGCTCACTGCAGTCGGAATGACGCAGCGATACAGGCTGGCAAAGGAGCCCCAGATCCCTTTACCTGCTTCAACGCCAATTTTCTCTCCCAGTCCCATAAAATAAACTGGGCTTGAGATTTGAGAAGACAATTAAAGGGTTACTGGGTTAATAATAGTGGGCAACAGTTGTGGAATCTCTGAGTTTGTTGTCTGTGTGTAATGTAACCTTCTGCGGGAAACAAATCTGTTTTTAGTGCTAAAACCCCCCCTTCAGAAGTGTTACAGTGAATTGTTTGTGCCTTACATGGCCTCTAGGTTACATACTTAGATGGGATAAATGCTTTGTACTGCGGTGTCAGATTGGTCGCCCCATCTATTTTGATGTCCAAGCTCTATTGCAATAAATTAATAAAGTGTAACTGATATCTGGACATTCAATTCCTTTATCAGAATTTTGCAGGTAGTATGAACAGTGTTAGGAGAGAGACGAGGTGGGAGGTCATTCCTGTGGAGGGGGGCAGCTCGGGAGAAGTCTTGAATTCTAGAGTGGGATGAGGTGATCAGAGTGGACGAGAGGCGACGGTCATTGGCCGAACGCAGGGACCGGGCAGGAGTGTGGATGGAGAGGAGGTTGGAGATATAGGGGGCAGTAGAGTGGGAGAGGCCCTTGTAGGTGAGGGTAAGAAGTTTGAAAAGGATACGGTAGGGGAAGGGGAGCCAGTGAAGGGCAAGGCAGAGAGGGGAGGCAGAAGAGGAGCGGCGAGAAAGGAAGATGAGCCTTGCAGCTGCATTGAGTATAGAACGGAGGGGGGCGAGGCGAGAGCGGGGGAGGCCAGTGAGAAGAAGGTTGCAGTAGTCCAGTCGGGAGATGATAAGTGCCTGGGTGATGGTTTTGGTTGCTTCATGAGACAGGAAGGGCCGGATGCGGGCGATATTGCGAAGTTGGAAGCGACAGGATTGGGCAAGGGATTGAATGTGGGGGGCAAAAGAGAGGGAGGAGTCGAGGGTGACGCCCAGGCAGCGGAGTTGGGGAACAGAGGAGATGGTGGAGTTATTAACAGTTATGGAGAGATCCAGATGGGATGAGGATTTAGACGGAGGGAAAATAATGAGTTTGGTTTTAGCGATGTTAATTTTGAGAAAACGTGAGGACATCCAAGAGATGGCAGAGAGGCGGTCAGATACACGAGAGAGAAGGGGGGGGGGGGGGAAGATCAGGAGAAGAGATGTAAAGTTGAATATCATCGGTGTCATCGGTATCATCAGTGTATAAAAATATTGGATGTAACTTGCACGCCCGTCCACCCGTATTCAAGTAAAGGTGGATCTCAAGATATGTTTCCACACTAGGGTCAATTTGATATCAGCCAATTAGCCTACTATGTTTTTGGAGTGTGGGAGAAAACCCACACAAACACGGGGAGAACAGAAAAACTCCTTACAGATAAGACCAAGGTCGGGAATCGAACTCATGACCCCAATGCTGTGTGGCAGAAGTGCTAACCACTGAGCCACTGTGCTAGCCACTAAGCCACCATCTGCATTAGCGCAGATTTACTGTATCTTGCCTACATCCGTCTGCCCCTTTCAACCCCGGTTCCACCCGTCAAATTATAGGCAGTTGTAAGTGACATTTGCGTTGGGACATGAATTGCCTCCAATTAGATTCACTGATTTACATTCCGTTCTGGCACCTGCGTGGAGCTTTATTGCACAAGTTACGCCACACAAAGGGACTTACATCCATAGATGAATCCGGCTCATAGTGCTCTAAAACTGCTTTGTGACACCATCCGGACTATTTCTGTCCTATCCTACTGATTTAGTTAATTATTTATTGCACATTGTTGTATAGGAAGACATAGGACACATGGACTTTGTCACTGATATGAACAAGGTGTTGTGCAATCTGCTTCAAATGTCCCCTAAATCTTCACTTTAATATCAATAAAACAATTTTCAGGATTCACAAAGTTAGTGATGTATAATCGTAATTATATTGATAACAATAAAGCAAGAAAACTACAGAACTTCTACCAAGAAGTATAATCTCAGAGGTGCAGAACGGATGATGCAGTGTGACAGCTGTGCCCATGTACTGAAATATATGATTTATTTTGCTTGGTTTTCTCATGCAAATCTGTGCAACCCGCCCAGAAAGTTTTGCCAGAGTTTCCGATGCAATAAATGTGTCCTTTTTTCAAAGCCTTTGATATGTGGAGCCCGCGGGGACTTTATGTAATATGGTCCGTGTTGTAGACAAAATTCACTGGAAAAATTGGCTTTCCAAACGATTCATATATGACTAATTCATTAAGCTGTTTTGCATAAAAGTCTGACAAAGAGGAACAGATTGTTCGAAAAAGAAATGAACAACGTCAAAGTGTTTTTATTTAACAGGAGCTGACAACACACTTCTGTTCCTGTGACTTTATTACAGTGTAGTGTTCCAATTATTTCTTATAACAGCCAAAAAGTACAAACCCATTTTACTTCATCTGTGATAACAGCCAGGCATAAGCTCCTCCCTTTATCTTCCCTGATAACAGCCAGACAGCATAAGCTCCTCCCTTTATCTCTCCTGATAACAGCCAGGCAGGATAAGCTCCTCCCTGCATCTTCCATGATAGCAGCGAGGCAGCATAAGTTCCTCCCTGAAACTTCCCTTACAACAGCGAGGCAGCATTAGCTCCTCCCTGCATATTCCCTGATAACAGCCAGGCAGCATAAGTTTCTCCCTGAATCTTCCCTGATAACATCGAGGCATCATTAGCTCCTCCCTGCATATTCCCTGATAACAACCAGTCAGCATTAGCTCCTCCCTGCATCTTCCCTGCATCTTCCCTGATAACAACTAGGCAGCATATGCTCCTCCCTGAATCTTCCCTGATAACAACCAGTCAGTGCAAGCTTATCTCAGCTCTCTCAGCTCTCTACTGACTCCCTTGCTTCAGAAAGTTTTCCATCATCATCTCTGATAACACGTTACAACTAGGCAGCACAAGCTCCTCCCACTTTATCTGTGATACAGGTAATGATACGCTGGACAAGAATAACTTTGCAGAACAAGATATTTACATGATCAGGAACAGGGGTGGATTTAGACTGAGGGATGTGCGTCCTAGTGTGATGTGATGTCATGGACCAATATAAAGAGGGTTTCTTATTGGTTTGTTGGGCCACCCCCACCCCCCCTGTGGCAGCTGGTTAAAACCATTATCCAGCTAAATGTCAGGCGCCGTCCCCGCACATTCAGGAAGTGTCAGGGACAGGCACGATTCTCTACGGCTCCCTGTAGGCGGTCAGCTAATTCTGACCGCAGATCTCCCTGCCACCAATGACATCCCCTCTGCACCTATTTAAGGGATCCTCTGGCACCATACTGGGCAGGAGTATCAAGGTCTATCTTGCCTCTAGCTCCAGTATTTCTCATCTCTGCATCCTGACTTACTTTTGACCTGTGACCCGGATTGTCTGACCCTGCTCCTGGATAACCCCTTTGGCTGATATTGGATCTCCTGGCTTGACCCCTGCATTCTTGACTCTGCGTTTGCCTGTTCCTCTGGTTCTGTATTCTAGCACGGTTCTGACCCGGATTGCCCGACCTCTCTCTAATCATCTCAACAGTGGCTACCTTGGAGGGCCGCGACCTGCATGTCTGCCGCGAAGACCAAACCTCCTTGCGGGTGTCCCTGACGAAGACCTGGGGCACGTTAGACTCCCATCGCCTCATAGACTAGTTGCACCCATACCAGTAGGTGAGTCAGATTCTCACGGCTAGCGTGACACTAAATATGCCGTTTGCTTTGGTTCCGATATGCTGCAGCCCCAGGACAAAATAGCTTCATTATGCAACTTCCAGGATTCAGCTCAGAGCCCAATGGCCAACAGCTCACAGCTCAACGGCCCACAGCTCACAGCTCAACGGCCCACAGCTCACAGCTCAGCGGCCCACAGCTCACAGCTCAACGGCTCACAGCTCACAGCTCAACGGCCCACAGCTCCCAGCCCAACGGCCCACAGCTCGCAACTCAACGGCCCACAGCTCACAGCTCACAGCCCAACGGCCCACAGCCCAATGGCCCACAGCTCACAGCTCATCGGCCCACAGCCCGCAGCCCAACGGCCCACAGCTCACAGCTCAACGGCCCACAGCTCGCAGCCCAACGGCCCACAGCTTGCAGCTCAATGGCCCACAGCTCACAGCTCAATGGCCCACAGCTCGCAGCCCAACGGCCCACAGCTCACAGCTCAACGGCCCACAGCTCGCAGCCCAACGGCCCACAGCCCGATGGCCCACAGCACACAGCCCAACGGCCCACAGCTCGCAGCCCAATGGCCCACAGCTCACAGCTCAACGTCCCACAGTTCATAGCCCAACGACCCACAGCTCACAGCCCAACGGCCCACAGCTATTTCCCATTAGAGCAATCTGCCCCTAATCGAGAAGTAGTGGAGATTGAGCTTATTTGAAAATGTTCCTTTTTTACAGGGTCATACACAACCTTTAAGACACGCACTTTGACCTCAAAGCTACACCACCAAAGGTGGCGGAAATTTGTACTTTTCAAATAATTTCAAGTAGGTCCTATGCGTAAATACATTGCAACTAGGGGTGAGCAAAGTTTCGTTGGAATTTTGCAGCGGAATAGACCGTTTCATAGAGGTGCAGAGATCCGTCTGTACAGTATTTCCGTCTTTACAATCTTTGCTTTGTCATTCTGAGGAATGACCATTTTACACTGCCCTTGTAAAATACACATTCTGCATTTCACTGAATTTATAGTCCATGGAAATAACAGGGACCACGATTGTATCAATTCATTCTCTGTGCTTAGGATGAGGTATAGAAATTTTGGTGCAACAAAACTGATAATGTGAATACTGCGGGGAAAACATAACCATTGTATTCTATTTTTAATACATATCTACATAAATTGCATTTTGCATTGTTTATTTAATATATAAATATACCTAAATATACATAAATGTACTAAAAAATAAAATGTTTAAATAAAGGCTGCAGCAATAGTAATGACCATGACTGTCAGTAGTTAAATGAAACATACATTTGTTAAAGTGCTAACAGACAGAGGTTATTCCCTAGTAACTAAAGTGTTATTTCTGCAGGGAGGGTAAACGGCCCCTAGGCCTTGTCAGCTCCTGTTACCCGCTGTGCTATGGTCTTGTTCCTCTGTTTAGATGCGTTACAGACCAGTAATGTTACAGGTATCCTGCGTACATTGAATACAGCAGATCTCTTTTTCTCCAAGTGGGTCTCTCTGTCCTCATTTACAAAGAAACTGATCTTATAGAGCAGTATCCTTACAACTGATGAACCAAGCTCACTACATCAGTGTAATCTAATACTGTAACTATTTAGAAAGATAGACAGTAGGTGACCGCCTAGTATAATGCCTGTCAGTGTGGAGATTAAATCAGGCATAGCAAAGCTAAACAACTCCTATTTCCAGCAATGGAAGCTCAACGTAGAAAAGCTTCTTTGTAAAGATGGGAAGTACGCAGCACAGATAGACCAGAGAAATGCTGAGAAGTAGGACGCTCTTTTGAGAGCAATGTGGGGGGAGCTGGGGCTCCTGTGGTGGGGATGACGGAGCATTGTTGGCCCCATCATCTCTGAGCTGCAGCAACTATAGTTCTGCTCCTGAACTGATTCACATAGAGAAAGAAACCAACAAAAGTTATGGGGAACTGTGTGAAAGATCAAATTTGAATAGTAAACTGTACCTGTTACTCCAATAGTAAGGCTTCAAACTCATTAAAGGGGAATATAACAGGACGTTAAGAATAACAACACAGAAGCTATACTCTTGAACAGCATTCTTGAATCATATGGAGCTTTGATTAATGACACTGGGCCTGCTTCATTAAGGAAAGTTAAGCAAAAGTTAGTAAGTAAGGCAAAACCATGTTGCATTGGAGGGGGAGGTAAATTTAAAATGTGATGGCAGATTTATAGTTGGGGTAGAGCATGTCCTAGATCAGCTTTAAATTTCAGTGTACAAGTAAGCTATCAAGTATTTGTGTGCTACATGAAAAAACAGCCAATATTTTCCTTATGTGCAAAATAATAAACTCATTTGCACCCCTTGTATTGCAACATGGTTTTGTCCATAAAACTTGAGTAAGAAAAACTTACTCAAATTTTTGCTTAACTTTCCTTAATGAATCAGGGCTCACTGAGGCTAAGCCAGAGTCATAACACTGGAGTTTGTCAAATGCAAACTAAGTGATGAATACAACTGCAGGTAGGAAAATAGAGCAGGAAAGAGAAAGAACAGAAACAGCTTTTAAATCTGGATACATCAAAGAAGAAAATGCAGTGTGTTTTTGCTGTAGGAAACCAGGTTATTTACAGAAAAGCTGACTTTGAAACATTAGCAACGCAGTAGGATGAAAGTTATGCAAAAGGATCTGGATTTGGCTGTTGCATATCAAAGTGCAAACAACTTAGATACTTTGCTAAATGGTTTTCTGGAGAGTTACAAATTTCAGGTAGTCGTTTCTCAAACCAGTTCACCGAATTGGTAACAAAATTTAGAAAATCACTAGAATTTTTTGCATTTTAGATCTTCAAGCTTAAATTGATACTTTTCAATTGTTTTTAATGGCGCATCTTGGCAAACTTTGAACACAGTAGTGTTTGCTGTTTGGATTATAAACAATTATGTGTTGAAAAATAAAAAAAATGTAAAAATAATAATTGCAATGTTAATGGTGAAACTTGAATGCAAAATGTGAATGCAGGCCTCATATATCAATCAAGTTGTATTGATGTTTGTGTCATGGACATGTTCGAGAGCTTCAAACCGGTTAAATTCAATTGCATATTAAACCGTTTCAAAATTTCTCTATTACAGATACCGGAAAATGTGAAGCTAAAATTTGGACACCAGAACCACTCAGATTTGTACATGGCAACACCATTACCAGTAAACAAATACTATAAACATATAATGCAAAAGAGTTTATGAGAAGAATATGCTAAAAAAAAATTAATAGTAAGGGAATAAAACACCAAACAATTGCACCTTACACCCCAGAGCAAAACTGAGTTGCAGAAAGATAGAATCTGACTCTCGTGGCAATGGTAATAATTATGTATCACAAACGCGTTGGGTTTCAAGTGTGCTGCACAAATTGTTGGCTTTAGATGTATTTGGGACCAGAGCCAAGGTGTACTTAATTAACCATAAAGCATTGAAAGGGGAGAATATTATTTTTCATTTTCTTTTAGTCTGTAATATAATTGATGAGTTGAATATTAAACTTTCTTTTCAATATTTTTAAATCGGCTTTGATAACTTATGATTTACAAACGATTTAGTGTCAAAAATGCCACAGAAAGTAACGAGCTATTTTTAGATTATATAAATAGTGTCTGTGCATTGTTGCCAACACAACTTTCTTTAGAACCTGCTAATAATTAGCTACCGGGCTTACATAAACATGCAGAATGTGTGACTGATCACAGTGTGGTTTGTATCAAGTGTTTGGAAATAAGAAACTAAAAAAAAATAATCACGCTGGTGTGTTTACGTCATCTACCCACAGAGGGGGGGGGGGGAGGCGTTCTGTGGGCTGAACCAATATCTGTGAGAATTCCGCCTATCTAATAATTAGGACCTGTTGTCACCAAATGGGCGTGAGCCACTTTGTGCTAATCATGTGTCTAGGATCCGATGACATCACTGAGGTAGGAGGCGTTTTCTGAAAAATACAGAACTAAACCAAAGAGTGCTCCAAAAGACAATAACAGCTATTATGCTGCCAAGTTACACCCAATAAAAACTCCAATATAACTAATAACATCAACAATGAAATAAGTGAGGGAACTAATGTCCTGAAAGCCAAAATAGAGTCCAAAATAAAGTCTCTAAATGTGAAACTGTTATTTTGAGACAAAAAAAATCATCATCACCATTTATTTATATAGCGCCACTAATTCCGCAGCGCTGTACAGAGAACTCACTCACATCAGTCCCTGCCCCATTGGGGCTTACAATCTAAATTCGCTAACATACACACACACACAAACACACACACACACACACACACAGAGACTAGGGTCAATTTTGATAGCAGCCAATTAACCTACCAGTATGTTTTTTGGAGTGTGGGAGCAAACCAGAGCACCCGGAGGAAACCCACGCAAACACGGGGAGAATATACAAACTCCACACAGATAAGGCCATGGCTGGGAATTGAACTCATGACCCCAGTGCTGTAAGGCAGAAGTGTTAACCACTTAGCCACCGTGTTGCCCCTGATTTTCCAACGAAATATGAGAAAATATATCAATTAATAATTTGTACATAAATATGCATTAAACCAAATACCAATAGAAATCACGTGAATTGGCGAACAATCTGTGATCCACTACAGCGCTAATGTAAGTGTAAGTAGTACCGTTGTCTTTTTTCCGCCAGAGCTCTCGGATGGTTCAAACTCCTCTCATCTGCCTGAGAGAGTATTAGTGACTTTTCTGCAATAAGCTGAGTGATAATAATCCCCTTTTCATTAAATATAGCTCCTTCTGAACACTTACATCCCTTCGGGTAAGTAGAGGTGTTGACTGCGGTCCTCTGCAATTCATCAAACGAGCTGCGGGTACTTTTCACAGGAATATTTACTGGCCACCTATATTTAGACAGCGAAATTAAAATAAATTCTACTGTTGCTTTTCATACACGGCCTGCGCCCCTGTTATTTTCTTTACGTTCTGTGATCTCCCCTCTCTCCGTCGGAGATGTCATCTCGGGGCAGCCAGCGACCCCACCACCTGCAGAACATTTTCAAAGCTGTCCATTCATGGCTCGAAAACGCAGCTTAACTTTCGCCTCAGCCATATTTGGTTTCTCCCCAAAGTGCTGCAGCGTCTGCTGGTAATATTAATACCACATTGATGAAGGAAAAGAGAGGTGAAGACAAATAAGGTTTAAACATGTCGAGAGGAGAGGCCCTGACTAGAAATAGCTTATAGAGAGGGGATTGGGGTTATTTCTTAGAACAACAGACCTAGGTACAGCTCTCTGTGAGTGTATTTAGTTATTCAGCACAACTACAAACTTTTGTCTGATCCTGAAACTCAGGGTATTTAGGGACATTTCAAGGCTTGTTTATAAGATCTCAGGGTCACGCGGTTTAGCGCATTTTACGATCTGTTTTCGACTGAGAATTTTATCTATTCTCTCTGTTGTTCACAATTATTATCAACCTTCACATGCACCATCTTGTTGGTTTTCATACTTATAAGTAGAAAAGGGAATAACTGTTTAATGTACATGTGCAGCATTATTTTATACATGAAATTCAAGTGCACAATCCATTTTAATGATTGAACCACAAGTTCGAGATTAACATGGTCTAGCTCAGTGGTCAGGGAACAGGGGTAAATTACCCCAAATGGGGTAAAAATTAAATTCCTGGGGATAATGCTGCCGATTCACATGCTGTCAGTTGGATCGTAGACACCTTTAAATGTGAAATTGCTGTTGTACCAGAAGAGCCTCGAGGGTTGGCAGAGGGACTTTTTGAGCTTCGATGTAATAATGAAGCACGTATTGCATTTGAAAACAAAGCAGATCTGTCATATTTTTGGATGTCAACAGCTGCAAAGGCATCAAAATTGCACATGAGGAGGCAGTCAAAAAGTTGCTGCCTTTTGCAACAACCTACCTTTGCGAACAAGGATTTTCCACTCTAACGAACATAAAAACAAAGCAGAGAAATCGATTGGACGCTGAAGACTGTATCCAAATTACTCTGACATCAAAATGCCCCAATATTTATGCTCTTGTATCAAAAATGAAGCAACATCATTTCTCCAAAACGTGAAGTTTTGAAGTTGAAGCTTTTAAAGAAATTTTGAATACATTCAATAAATTTTTTAATTCCAATAATTAATAATATATAATTTCCTTCCTTTCAAATCAAGGGGGTAAGGTCGGTGTATCTAAATATATTTTGGGGTAAAAGGTAAAAAAGTTTCCTGACCCCTGGTCCAGCTATTTGCAGGTTTCAAATCAGGTCCGGTCCTCAAGCGCCCCCTGTCTGTCACTGTGTATGCAGAGGGAATCCGGATGCTGTACTTTTCCCAATATCCTCTTTAGAGCGAGATCTTGGAACAAGGGGGACATCATCTGCTCTGCTTCAAAGGTAAAACTTTTCATGATCAGTTTGAACAGGGTGCTCCCGGCTAGGAACTCAGAGCCTAGTAAAGACACTTTAGTATTGATGATATCATCAATATGTCACCATTTTTTCAGCCGACAGATGAAGAGCACCGATCTGAAGGTAAATCTTGTAACACGTGTATAGTGTGTACACATGAATCAGCTGCTGATCGGGCGTTTCAGCAGAAATTTTCTATAGTGTGTACTCAGCCTTAGTCAGGCCACCCTATAAGGACAGTATGCAAAAAAAAATAATAGCCTTTTGCATCAAGGAGAATAGGCTTCTGGGTAATTCCATTGACGTGGTAGTCAGTGCTTTCCTGCAGAATATCTACTTTCAGAGAGTCTGCTAGAGATCCCAGCATCGGCCCTGATAACACCATTGCCTGATTGACATGTGAAACAATATAGGGCAGCATAGTGGCACAATGGTTAGCATTGCTGCCTCTTAGTACTGGGATGAGTTTGATTCCGACCTGGGCCCTGTCTATGTGTAGGTTTCTATGTTACTCAATAAAATGCTGTGTAATATATAGATGTTAATAAATAAATTAAACATAGCCTATCTAAAACATTGAGACATTGCACTTGCTACACTGAGGAGTCCCAACAAGGGTGAAACAGGCTGATTGCAGGTGGATATTCTAAAAGCCCAATAAGAAAAGCACTGACTACCGTTTGAAGAAAATTATCCAAAAATTGATTCGCCTGATTATGGGCAATTTGCATATTGTGCCTACGGATTTGCATTTTTTCATAAGTACATTTATTGAATTATTATTGATAGGAGAGCAGCTTTGCTAGCATTGGTCTTTCTCAAGAATATATATATATATATATATATATATATATATATATATATATATATATATATTATAGTTTACATTATCCATTAAAAATGAATAAATCAGCGTTCTTTCACGGACCTTACAGCTCCCCCAGTGGCCACATAGAGAAATAACAGCACTAAAAAAAATCATGACTATACCAACACTTGTACAGGATTGTGCACAAGGATCATTTTCCTGAACTTCCTAATATTATTTCAATCCATCACCTCCAGTGTGACTGTCTAATTTTCAGCTGGAATAAACAATATATAAATCTACTTTATAGCTCTATTTTTGTAAAATAGCAAAGTGTGATTGCATTTTTTTTTTCTTCTTAGAGAACTTTGATATTAGGAGTAATTTTCTTGGCTGGCTCTGTAGCAGTTACACTGTCATCCATCTTTTAGTGCAAACATTTGGTCTTTGAACCACAAACCATTCACTTCCACTTATATTCTTGCTCTGTAACCTTGTGTGTTTTAAACAATGAGACACAACACGGATTATGATAGAAAGAGAAGGTGCATGTTGTTTTATGTTCTCAGTGCTTGTTGGTTCATTAAGCATATTGTCTTATCGGCGTTCCCAATCAGCGCTGTTCTACAATGAATGATGAAGAATATTTCTTTAATTAGCCTGTGTAGATTACTTGTTGTCATAATTATTTCCTGATGCATTGAGTTAAATGCAAACAGCTGGGAGGGCTAAATATGCAGGGGGTTGTGGGGGGGGGAGGGGGAGAGGATTCGGAGAGTGGGGGAATGCAGGGTCAGAAACTGCGTGCGCTGGGATCCTGACTGACTTTACAGTATGTTATTCTTGGATCACGTTTACACCCTAAAGGGATTACAAAAATGAGACTCAGATTAGGGGTGTAGTTGAAAATCACTTAAAAGTTTTGTGTGTTTTTTTTTGAGTGCAGTTGTCTGTTATGGAAATAAAATACAACGTTCCGAACGTAACCGCTAAGATCAATAATTTCATCACTGGATTCCTACAAAACTAAACTGGTGACATCCATAGTATATTTTTATATTGATTATAGTTATAAAGTTTCATACTTTCATATTCCACTTTAAAGAAAACAATTGCGGCAGAGATTAAATAAAAGATATTGCGCCCTAACTTGAAGCAGATGTGAACTTTTCTGACAAAGAAATCTCCAATTGTATATTTATATATCATACTGAAAAACTGGAAAGTGCAACTAAAATGGGGAGTTAGTGTGCATGAAAATAATATTATAGAGAAATAAGTTCATGTTAAAGAGCATCCGTAGACAACAATTAGTGGATGATGCTATTGTAGTGATCTGATCCAATATTCCTGCAGAATGCAGCAAACTGCTAGGAACCAGTGACATCACTGAGAATGCAGCCTATCCAGTCACTAGGAACCAGTGACATCACTGAGAATGCAGCCTTATCCATTCACTAGGAACCAGTGACATCACTGAGAATGCAGCCTATCATGTCATTAGGAACAAGTGACATCACTGATAATGCAGCCTATCACTTCTCTAGGAACCAGTAACATCACTGATAATGCAGCCTATCCAGTCACTAGGAACCAGTGACATCACTGAGAATGTAGCCAATCCAGTCACTAGGAACCAGTGACATCACTGAGAGTGCAGCCTATCCAGTCAATAGGAACCAGTGACATCACTGAGAATGCAGCCTATCCAGTCACTAGGAACCAGTGACATCACTGAGAATGCAGCCTATCCAGTCACTAGGAGCCAGTGACATCACTGAGAGTGCAGCCTATCCAGTCACTAGGAACCAGTGACATCCCTGAGAGTGCAGCCTATCCAGTCACTAGGAACCAGTGACATCACTGAGAATGCAGCCTTTCCAGTCACTAGGAACCAGTGACATCACTGAGAGTGCAGCCTATCCAGTCACTAGGGACCAGTGACATCACTGAGAATGCAGCCTATCCAGTCACTAGGAACCAGTGACATCACTGAGAGTGCAGCCTATCCAGTCACTAGGAACCAGTTACATCACTGAGAATGCAGCCTATCCAGTCACTAGGAACCATTGACATCACTGAAGTAATAGTACTGGTTTATTAATTAATATACTGCATTCTCATGAATTTCACTGGCTATACCCAGCAATAGTCATCACAGGCATGGAAGGCTTGATAGGGACATTAATAGCCCGTCTTAGAAGCCCTCACTACTGATTGAGAAATTACTTTGAGTCACCTGAGCAATCCTGACTTTCCCTCATTGGGGCCCATTCATAATCTAATTTTAAACTGCACAATTGACCTGAATCTTATATCACCGTAACACAACAGCTTAGAAATGTTGCTCAGAAAACCAGCTCAGATAATCTGCTTAAAAAGTCAGCTCTGAACTTCAGCTCAGAAAATCAATTATTTTGCAGAATTTTCAACTTAGTACCTATCAACATATAGTACTTATATTGTACAATACATGAGGCGGAAGCACAGTGGCACAGTGGTTAGTATTGCAGCCTCCCAGCTCTAGGGTCACGTTTGATTTCGACAAGGGCCATCTCTGTGTGCAGTTTGTATGTTCTCCACGTGTTGGTGTGGGGGTGATTCTGTCAAATATTGTGACAATATGGAAAAATATAAATTAATGATGGGAATGGAGTAAATGTGATAATTACTCATGTTTTCTGTAATACAAGAAAATTGTAATAAATAGCACAAATATACCACGGACTTCCTAAATGCGGGAGTGCCCCTGCGTATTCTTGGACTCGGAGAACTATTTGCAGTCTTCCGGGTAAGTAAATCACACAATATATAAATCTATTTCTCATTATCTGCAAAGAGAAGCAGCTGAACCACAAGGAGATCAGGATGGGACTTGTCCCCGATATAAGATTCCAAACAGAGCAATAATAATATTGTTACCAAGCCGTCTTCTCTGCGCCGTTGCCAATATACTCATGACAAGAGATGCTCAAGATAATTCAAGCCTTCAACTTTAATTCAAACCAATCTTGAAGATATGGAAATTCAGTTTTGGTTTGACCCCCGTTGTGTATATTTTATAACCACCAAATCTAAAGGTCACATTCAAAGTTCAAACTCGAAGATCGCATTTGACGTTCGTTTCTGCAGCTAAAAGACTTTTTATATCCGAGTGAGCTTATACTTCTGCATACTGGGCCTGATTCATTAAGGAAAGTTAAGCAAGAAATTGAGTAACTTTGAACCTTGGCAAAACCATGTTGCAATACAAGAGGTGCAAATGAGTTTATTATTTTGTACATGAGGAAAATACTTGCGTTTTTTTCATGTAGGATGTAAATACTTGATAGCTTTATTTTTACACTGAGTTTAAAAGTTGATCTAGGACAGTAGTGGTTAACCTGTGACACTCCAGGTGTGGTGAAACTACAAGTCCCAGCATACCCTTCCAGCAATAAACTGCTATATATTAGCAGAGCATGCTGGGACTTGTAGTTTCACAAACACCTGGAGTGTCACAGATTATCCAACACTGATCTAGGACATACCCCAACTATAAATCTGTCCTCACATTTTAAATTTACCTCCCCCCTCCAATGCAACATAGTTTTTCCAAGGTCAAAAGTTACTAATTTTTTTTGCTTTACTTTCCTTAATGAATCAGACCCCCTATATTTAACTTTTTTTTTTCAATTCAATCAGTGAACATTATTGCTTTTGAGTTCGAAATATCGAATTTGCTGTTTGCATGGAGAACACGACGGAGCTATACCATGTATCCTGTTAGGTTCAAATAAGCTGGAACATGTTTAAACCAAATCAAACTTGAATTTAGCTCAATTTTTTAGACTATGGGAAACAATTTCCAGCTTCCCTCCTGATTTCCTTTTCTGGATAGGAAAATCTGTCGTAGGTTATTTTCAGATCACTGTGCTCTGTAAATATAGGGATACAACAGAAAATGTTACTTTTCTTTCAGTGTTTTAACATTTTTTCTATGCATGTTCTTTTCTTTACTACAGCAAATAGGTGCTAATTATCCATAGTTTAACCTGTAATAATCCCTGGAGCGTTGAGAATATGGGTGATTAATCCGCTATCACTACAGTAAGCTCCTACCTAATAATAAATATTTTGGGCCATTGAGAATACTGAGATCTGCAAACAGAACCATCTTCTTTAACACTGGAGGTGAATTGACGTCAGGGGAACAATTTGCGCTCACGGGTTCCATTATTGGCGTTAGATGTGAGTTAGATTTGCCTGAGGATATCTGGGATCTAAGACGAAGCTTTATCTCAGTATTTTGATTGCAAACTCAAAACTCTTGGGTGCTCTCAGAAGATTTCAGACTATAACAAATTGTGCTTATTTTAAGAGGCAAATAAAACAATTTTAGTCAATTATTGCGCCGCTATGTTTGGTAGAATTAAGTACTGTGTATACTTCATCTTTGTTCTAAAGAAAGGGTCCTTTAAATTATCAATCTGCTGGAATAGAGCTCAAAATACATTGTCTATATTAGGGAAGCTGGGAGAACTTTAAAACATTATACAGTCTTGTTACATTTTCATTCAGATATGAGATTTGTAAAACAGTTGGTACGTTATATATAACATATAAATTAATCATATTTAAAATTTCATTTGTATCCTTTGTGAGATCCTAAACTGCAAGTACTGGACAAAAAGATGTGTACAAGTCTGCGTGTTATTGGGCTAAGTATGATACCTACACATGGAAGCACAGGGGTGTATTACAGGTGCCTGGAATCCCCCTCTGGACAAGAATTAGTGGATAAAACATGAAGTAAGAAATACGCTGGTGTCGATGCTTTGAGGGTGCTGGGTGGGGGTGCAGACACTTTTATTTTCATCATTTATTTATAAACCACCATCATGACACAAATAATTAATGTACACCGAGGCAAAGTCAATATATATATATATATATATATATATATATATATATATATATGTATATATATATATATATATATATTTATATATAATATATAGTGGCACAGGCAGCCTGCTGGTGGTGAACACACATGAACAGCTTCTTGCTGTATAAACAATGGAATTATTGTTCCAAAACACACAAATACACCAAATACACTTCTGACAGGATAAAACCAGGCAACCTAACACTGACTAGACACAGTCTAGACACCGGCCACTATCTGGCATTGATCACCCAGAACAATGGAAAAGACAGGTTGTTATACTTAATACTTCCACCTTCTCTGCAGGTGTCCTGTAATTGCACTTTACTGCAGACACACCCCGGTGACCTCACACGTTTTTGCTGGTGTACCTAGTTTAATGCTGTATTGGTTTGCGGATCAAGATGGCGGCCTTTGTGGAGGACAGACGTTCGCATCAGCGGATGGGAGGTGTTAGGTGGAGCGAGGGCATTTTTTTGGAAAGTGTGGAGGGGGTGCTCACGTGAGCCTAAATGTGGAACAGTGCAATAATGAGCACGATTTGTAAAATGAGATAATCGGGAGGAGAGAACACATTTTTTGGTTTCCTTGCTTGGCGAAAGGCTGTAGAGACCGTGTGTAATACAAGGGGACCTGATTTTCTATCACTCTCACACATAATATAAGCCATAAATAAGGATAAACCAAACAGTATTTACGAAGACAAAATGTAAAACTTTAATTTAAGGATAGAGGGGTCCCTAATGTGGCCGGAGGTTTGGACCCTAATATCACGTTCCCACGTTGGCATAGTGCGCCTCATCAGACTTTTCTCGTTATCCCATGTTTTAGAGAGAAACAGCTTAGGTTGTCTAGAGCTGGGACTATTTATGCACCTTAGAGGGGCACGTTGTCCATTTTTATTTATATATTTGGTATGGGGTTTTATCATGCCTTCCAATGGACGCAAGATCGATTGCTTTATTGTAACATCTGGTGGTACAAAATGTGTACTGCACGTTAAACAAATAATTGAGACTACGCTTTGGAAAATACTTCAAAAGATGAGTTCCATTAAATCGCCACAGTGCGTTACATGAGTTGAAACGTGATGCGCTCGATGTCCCTTTGGTGTTCGCTACATCTGTATGCTTTACAAATGAAAATGTGACTTTCTCAGTTTGGATAACAAGTAGGTTTGATCCAGGTATTAACGCAGAACATGATGTAAAAATAAATCCCCCTTACATACAGCTCATCCAATCAGCTTCAAGCGCCATTTCTACTTGAACTTTATCCACTCATAGATGTTTAGATATGAAACAGAATTAAGATTTAAAGGTTACTCGACCGTGAAGCCAATATCGTATTGGATGACCTTGAGTGGTTTTAAAAGGTCAAACCTACTTTTGTCTATTAATTAGGTTGATTGGACTTGCTCAGTAGGTAGAGAGACTTCACAAGTTAGATAATACTTGAATTTATTCTATATATTTAAGATTTTCATAACCATATCAACTTTAATTCAGAAGTTTTTCGATAAATAAAAATATAACCATGACCTTCATCTCCTTTTCATTTATCAGAGGATGAAAGTTTCAGAAATAGAAGAGTCCTAATTGCTTATTATGGGGGCATCCACAAGCCCCCTTTCCAAAATACTGCAGCACAAATGAGTATTACCGTCTCACACTAATCCCCTGAACGCGCCTTTTCCCTTTCAGAAATACTTTTTCGCCTTAGGCCCAGAAATGTATGTTTTCACAGTGACTTCTCTCCAACACGAGGTCATTGGTAATTTATAACACCCGTTTGTCATACATACATTGTATTGGGTTACGGTCGTCATTTATCTAGCGGAGGTTCATACATTATACTGCCTGCATACAGCACAGGTGCAAATAATCACTGGGGTCTTAATGATTAAGGCAATTTGAGAAAGTGATGTTGAACTTAAATCACCATTTTTCAAAGCGGTTTTTATTTCCATGGATATTTCAAACTGTTTTGTGTAATAACTGTTATTTCTGGATGGAGTCTTTGGTGCGGCGCAGCCTATTTGAACACTCAAGGCTAAAAATACTAATAAAGAGGTTTTTTTTAAAAAAGAAATAAAAAATCCCAATCATACCAAAAGAAGATTAGGTCGTTATGAAGTTTTGTGTTGCAAATTCTGCAGTTTACAGCTGTATGGTTAACTCTTTTCTTTGCTTTTCTTATGCTTCCCCAATGAAATAACTGCCCCCGATAGCTGTGCAATTACTTACCACAATTCTTCAGGCAACTACCCCCTCTAGTGGTGGATCTATTGCTATTGCAAATTATGCAGCAGACACTGGGCCTAGAGGGGAAAAACTGCCCCTGAAACATTGCACATCTCTCTTCTTCTCTTAAGATCCATCCAACATTTTTTTTATCATTTACACAGTTCTTGCCCTTTGGTCTTTTTTTAGCCATTTGGGGGTATTTTTTCAGTTAAATACAATGTTTTATATTCCTGTGCCGCAGATTCCATTTCTACTTCAATCTAAAGGGAAACATTCCAACGAAAATAATTTAGTCTTAATTCCGTTTAAAAGGTACAGTTCGTGCAGCCACTGTTTACTTTTCGAGGTGTGTGGCTGGGATCTTGTGATATTTGTTCGCAAATTCACAGAAATAAGACTATAGGGAGCTGACATTTTGGCTGACTGCATTTTTTTTAGAACAGGATTTGTAGTATTTCCCAATCTGCACAGCGCTGTGTAAACTTTATAGTGTTGTATCAACAAACCCCGATCTGATAGAATGTAGTTTATTTAGTGACAGAAAAGCTTCAAATGTGTTTTACAAATGTGCAACAATGTATTCACTTTCCTAGTTGGTTTGTTGGAGCAGTGATATCAGGGACAGAAGCGAATGACAATTATTCTCTGTACAGCGCTGTGTAATTGGTGGCGCGATTTAAAGAAACAATAATAATAGTAACAATTATATTGAGGCATGTTAGTGGTATAGGAGACAAGCAGAACTGGTGTTACCGTTAGGTTAACCTAGACCTAGCATAGGCAAACCTAGGGGGCGGGGATAGTTCCTAGTGCCTGAAAACCCCCTCCAAGCCTGGGGCACCATATAATTGAGGTGGTTGGACCCTGCCCCCACCTCACACGGCTCTGCTTGAAAAGATAGAGCTGTGTGCACCTAACAGTAGTGCACGCAGCATTGCCCATGTATATTATGGGGATAGGAAGAGTTGAAGAGCAGCCAAGCACTGAATAAAATTATAGCCACGCCCCCATGCATGCTGGTCACGCCCACTGGCGGCGTGGTGTGGAAACCCCCCTCTACAAATCCTGCGTTTGCCCCGGACCTAGGACACCTATGATTAGGGGACTCCTAAACCTCTCATGTCCGGATGCAACTTGAGCACTGAACTTTAGCGTAGTTCCAAACATATTCAAATCCAAGCGGATCTCAATATACGTTTCCATTTGAGTCTGGGTGTAAGTACGCCCTGCCGAAACGTTATTTGTCGTGTGCTATCAGACAATACACAGTGCACTATACGCACATGGATATGCTTAATATAAGATCACATCATAATGAATATAAAAACCAAAAATGTTTTTAGAAAATAAATGAACAACTCATAATACTATAAACAATCGTTAATAAAAATGTGTTCCATTTTTTTTTATGTCCTTAATGCTTACTGAACATACAGTCTATTTTTATATTTGGTGGTAGTCATGTTCATGATTACCATAATACCGGCAGGGAGTAAAGATGCCGTTGCTGACATGTCCGATAGGAAATAAATATAGACTGACCTTAAAACAGACAGACAACATAGACGACAGACTTCACCTAAATTCAGAACAATGCAAATCACTTAAAATGGCGAACTGTTCGCAATTTAGGTGAACACTGTCGGCTATGTTGTCTGTCTGTTTTAAGGTCAGTCTATATTTATTTCTTATTAGACATGAAAGCATCGGAATTGTTATGTAGGGATACTCACTGTCGGAATTATGGCAATCGGGCAAACGTACCCGACCATTTATATTATCTATCACTTGCATACAGATGTTCTTTGCAATGTAGTGGCATGCATACGTGTAGATTTTAGACTAATTATCACTATCAGTCAGCACTGACACCTGCTCTGTAACTGGTGCAAATGATACGGCTAAAAAAATGTACTTAAGAAAAACACAGGGATTGAATCACCCTCATCTGTGTTGGAAGGACCTCACTGTACATGGTCTACGTCCAACCGGCCCTCCCAACCCTAGTTCCACGCTTCAAGTTTTAGACAGTTGTAACTGTTATTTGCGTTCAGATGTGAATTGTGTGCAATTGAGTTCATTGGTGTAAGGTCTGCTGCGGAGCATGCGTAGAGCTATTTAATGCAAGTTACGGCACACAGTGGGACTTACGTCAGAACATGAATCAGGCCCAGGATGAGCGGCCTAATGAACCTGCAGGACCCCCACAATGAGGATGAATAGCATGAATGCCAAAGTCACGCTTGGAGTGTGGCGTTTGGTTATGATGTTACAGCCAGTCACCACACTGTCAGTCTCCGGAGCAGAGGATGCCACGCCTCCTCCTGCCTACTAGGGTAAGAAGCAGCGGGATTGGGGTGCCACTTCCAAGGGGTGCAGAGTCCCTGCCAGGCACCCCCCAGGCTTTGTGTCAGCCCTACACTCAACACAAGACAACAGAGGTCATTTAGCAGCCAAAAGTTCATGAATGTTCAAAAATGGTTTCATCAATGTTGGTTGGATCATTTATTGTTGTGTGAATAGTTTTGGGGGCCCTCACATAGGAAAATGCATTTCAAGGCACGCTTTGATCAATGTAAAAAGGACGTTCAGACACTCAAAAGGGACAAGACAGCCCTTATGTCTAATTCTGCAGCACTGTACAGAGAACTCATTCACCTCAGTCCCTGCCGCATTGGAGCTTGCAGTCTAAATTCCCTAATACACACACACACACACACACACACACACACACACACTAGGGTCAATTAAGATAGTAGACAATTATCCTACCAGTATGTTTTTGGAGTGTGGGAAGAAACTGGAGCACCCGGAGTAAACCCACGCAAACACGGGGAGAACATACAAACTCCACACAGATAAGGCCATGGTCGGAAATCTAATTCATTCCCAGTGCAATGAGGCAGAAATGCTAACCACTAAGCCACTGTGCTGCCGACTTTCATGATTAATTTAAGGCATATATGGAGCTAGAATGTGCAGTGTTTTAGTAGAAAAACAGAAAAGCTGACAGTGACCATAAAGTCGTAGTAGGGTGGATTTTGAAGTCCCGTTTTCATTTTTTTCACAATGTTCATTTCCAGACCCCAAAAACTCAGAAACTATGTTCTGGGCGTGAGGTGAACAAATAGAAACATTTACACACAATAAGAGACCTGTTTTGCACATTGTATTAATGTCCCTTATTGCATAACTTTGGGAGTTGGTTAATTTAGATAATAATTTTCTTTAGGATATTTGGTAATTTTTTGGGGTATAAAACTCAGCAGCTTCAGAATGTGTTTCAGAACATTAATTTACAATGGAATTAGATAATATGTTTCTTAGTTTGTGGTAGAAGATGATTAAACAAACAGCCAGTGTTACTATAAGATGCTCTGCATTTCGGGGACACCCTCGGCTCATACTTGCACAGGAATATAAACACAAAACAGCAATTATTAGGGCTCTCCAACAGCGTCCTCTCAATAGGGTAGAGAGAGGCTGAAGAAAAATACTTGGTCTTATTCCAAAAACCACAGCTGCTGACCTTGGTACCTGCTCCCAACACTGACATGGACGGCAGTCCACGCAGATAGATCCCCGCTGTTCATCTACGAGGAAGGCCTCTCCTTTCAGTTATTGCTGGGGGTTAGGAGAAAGTTGGGGGAGGGTGACAAACCAAATAAACATCTCATGCCTGATAATCCTCTGTGGATTCAGACGCTGTTAATGACATTTTCTGTACGAAAAATGAGCCTTCTGAGAGCAAAATGAACTGTATCAGAGTTATTCTGTGTGTGTTTATTTCACAGCATAATTAAAGGGCTCAGCTCCAAAATGAGTTTATCTGTTATTAAACTGGGTACACACTACAGGTTTTTCAGCAGATTATTATACCAATCACATGATAAACGACCGTTCGGACCGATATCGCATCAGTGTCTACGCTCCAACAATGAACGATTATCGCACCAAAGCTCATTGAATTGTTTAATTTGATTTTTAAACCGGACTAAAATTCTGGTTCAACAATGCACCAATGTCGTTCCAATCCTGCAGTGCGTACGCACTCACAACCGGCGGTGTCCATAGATCTCTATGGGGTGTGCAGAGTTATGATCTTTTTAGCCGATGGTTATGACAGATGAAGAGCACAGATCTGAAGGTAAATCGTGTATAGTGTGTACACAGGAATCGGCTGCTGATCGGGATTTTTTTCCCAGCCATTGGTAAAATCACATTGGTAGAAGTTTTCTGTAGCCTCATCCAAGACCTTGGGCTAGATTTACTAAGCTGCGGGTTTGAAAAAGTGGAGATGTTGCCTATAGCAACCAATCAGATTCTAGCTATCATTTATTTAGTACATTCTACAAAATGACAGCTAGAATCTGATTGGTTGCTATAGGCAACATCCCCACTTTTTCAAACCCGCAGCTTAGTAAATCTAGCCCCTTGTGTCCCTGGGTTGGTCCAAGGTTCATATAATATATACATATATAGTTAATATTTTTACTCAAAATACAAACAGAACTTTGGAGACGAGCTATGATTTGTGGATGTAGTTGTTTGTATTTAAATATAATCCTAGCTTAAGAGAATGGAGACACGGAGAAATTGAATGCCTGGATTTCAAATGGAACAAAGTGCAACATGTATAAATGTAACGTAACGCCCCTCTGTGGCGTGGATATGATAGGTGGCCATGGAATTCCAGGAGCCTTAGATCTAGCTTTGTGTAAGTTGAGGTCAAGTTTGAGTTCAACTTCGAGAAGAGTAAAGTTGAGTGAAACAGTGAATCGTGGATGGACGTTGGGGAGTAGAGAGCTTAGGGTGCAGCTAATCCTGACATATGCGAGAATTGGAATCCTAGAGTGTGGGTACACACTAAGGGCTAGATTTACTAAACTGTGGGTTTGAAGAAGTGGAGATGTTGCCTATAGCATCCAATCAGATTCTAGCTTTCATTTGGTAGAATGCACTAAATAAACGATAGCTGGTATCTGATTGGTTGCTGTAGGCAACATCTCCACTTTTTTAAACTCGTTTAGTATATATACCCCTAAGAGAGCTTCATGTGAGACCTATTAGAGAGAGAGGGGTGGAGCATATTGAAGGAGGGAAGTAGGAGGAGAGGGGGTGATTGGGATAGGAGGAAAGAGGTGAAGGATGGGAGACAGGGGTAGGGGCATGATTAGATATGTAGACAGCCTATTGGTGGCTGGTCCCAGGGGAGGAGTCAGCCACATGTAGAGAGGGCAGGGGTGGAGCAGACAGGCTGAAGGAGGGAAGTAGGAGGAGAGGGGGTGATTGGGATAGGAGGAAAGAGGTGAAGGATGGGAGACAGGGGGAAGGGCATGATTAGATATGTAGACAGCTTATTGGTGGCTGGTCCAAGGGGAGGAGGGTGATTGGGATGTAGACTAGAGGTGGAGACAGGGGGGAACGGCGATAGACTTCCCCCTTTAGGACCGGGCTCACAGCAGCTGACTGCTGACAGGAGAGAGCATGGCTTCCCACAGCGGAGAAGAGAGCGGGAAAGGCGATGACAGGATTATTTAAAAAAAATGCTTTTAACACTTTCTAAGCCGTGAAATGGGAAGAACTGCTTCCATAGAGCCCACCCCTCATACATATGTATTTTACAAGTGATATTCACAAGCGCTGCCCATGGGTAATGACATAACAGCCAACGCTGTGGCGGAAACAGATTCAAAAGCACAGAACCAGATTAGAAACCTTAATATTAATTTTATTTCTCCAGAAGGAATAAAACTGTTTATAATTTCAAAATAATTTTATTGGGAATAATAATTAGAGGATAAAAGCTAAGGGCTAGGAATAAAGAGATTGTATGGAATAACCTATATTTTCCACTGACATAAATATTTATTCTTCAGGCCAAACAGTCCAAAGACTGTACATGATCCAATCTCCGTGAGATCCAGTTACAAATGTTTCTTTTTGTACACAGCATAGAAAGCCAGTGAGTTCCCTTCAGCCTTGCTCAGAAAAAGATGTGTTTTCTGATATTGTAAAGAACACTATTTTGATTCAATGTGTCACCCGCAGTACACATAGCAGTGTGTTTCCATGTTAAACAAATAACTCTGCGTTATAAGCTCAGTAAAACTGGCTGTTCTCGCTGCCGTTCCTCCGGGGAATAGGAAGTATGAGATGGTGATAAATTCTAATCCTGTAAGAATCTAGAAATTATTTGGCAACACCAGAACCTGCATGACATAAATATATCGGGGGTGCGACCTATCAGTACTCCCTTATTAACATTAACCTCTTCATCGCCAAGAAGCTGACACTTAAGTCATGTGCGTTATTCCCTGAGTGTAACATGTTCGTGCAGGAGTTAAGGTAACACTCATGATGCTTGGCACAGCGTTTTAATATTTCTTACAAGCTGTAAATTAAACTTGGTGATGTTTTACTTGTTCTGGATCTGACTTGAACTGGCAGCTCGGTGGTCAAATGTGGACTTTAGAGTTTTCTGGCGCCCTCCTGATTTAAAACCTGCATTTGAGAAAATAATCGAATCAGAGACTTGTTTTGCTTGACTACAATTAATATTACTAATCACTATGATTAATATTGTATTGATGGTTAAGCAAAGGCAGACTAGACAATAGGGGGTAAATGTATCGAACATTCTAAAAAGGAAAAGTGGAGATGTTGCCTATAGCAACCAATCAGATTCTAGCTATCACTCTCTAGCGTGTGCTAGGTAAATGATAGCTAGAATCTGATTGGCAGCTGCAGAAGCTATTACACTTTTAGTCATTTTAGAATGTTTGATACATTTAATCATCATCAATATTTATGTATTTAGCGCCAGCAAATTCCGTAGCACTTTATAATTGGGAAGAAACACAGTAATAAAACAATACTGGGTGATACAGACAAAGAGGTAAGAGGGCCCTGCTCACAAGCTTACAATCTACGTGACAATGAGAGTTTGAGCCATGAGGTTAAGTGCTACATATTACATATTGGTCTAGACAGACCGGCCATTTATATAATACAGTGACTTATTGGAGAGAGGAAGCTCTCTCCACTGAATCAGTGTTTGTTGTAGTAATTAGTTATATTATCTTTTGAAATGTACACATTTTATTTATATATTATATATTTATTTGTCAGATTTGTATATATCATATTTTTATATTATCTTACAGCATTTTTTTTGTCATTTGTCCAACACTCACAATAAAGTAATAAAACACTCGAAATAAAATAATCATCACTTTTGGATGGTGTTCTTTTAAAGGACAAATCCACCTTTGTAAACGTTTTTGACCTAATATAGGTTTAATAGACCCAAAGAGATGAAATTCCACGCAATAAGCCATCGGACATCACGGCAACGCACTTACATCTGGGTACTATGGTACCCAAACATTGCTCAATTTCCTGTGCCCCTCCATAGGGTGTGAGGGAAAATCTGTGATGTTATATTGCCGTGGAGTCTCTACACCACCTTTCAGGAGGTACATTACAGGGAATTGAATTCCCCCCCAAAGAATCAATTTTGTAAATAGAAGTCAGTGCCTTACTGTTCTCATTGGTCAGATACACAACAATTAGAGCATATCTAACAATAACTTCAGCTGAAGAAACTTCTGGGTTGGGAGACAAATCACCCTCATATGCAAAGAACTGCGCTCCGATTAAAGATCCTTCAATTGTAGGTAGTATTAGATATAATATATAAATATAATTTACACAATTTCACACAAGACAACTACCCCCGGACCAACATTATTGTGTGACAGGATCATTTAGCTTATGAGTCACCCTACCTTTGCAGTCTGGCTGGGCCAAGATGCAAAATGTATACTTAACCTCTTGTGTCAATCTCCCATTGTCCCATAGATTGTAAGCTTGCGAGCAGGGCCTTCTCACCTCTTTGTCTGTTTTACCCAGTTTGTTTATTAGTTTATTACGTTTGTCCCCAATTGTAAAGCGCTACGGAATATGTTGGCGCTATATAAATAACTGATGATGATGATGATGATAATACAAATAGATGTAGAAAGGGCATTAAGTGAATGAAGTTATTTATGCATCAAATTTGCAAAATTCACTCTTTGGGTCTATTAGGTATATCCACAAAACCAGACGTATCCTTTAATCCAGGGTTTCCCAAACCCAGTCCTCAGGACTCCCCAACAGTGCAGGTTTTCCGGATCACATGTGACATAATTAGGACCACCTGTGGATCTGTTACAATGTGTCAGTCAGTAATGAATACACCTGTGCTCCAGCAAGGAGATATGGAAAACATGCACTGTTAGGGAGCCCTGAGGAGTGGGTTTGGGAAACCCTGCTTTAATGCTTTTAAATTCATTCACTATATTATACATACTGGGATCGATTCATAAAGGAACGTAAATGCTGATATGTGATGTATTTTGTATTAAATTGCTCTGTGTATGCTCAGAAACGGACAATACCGCAGTGAATGTAAGTACAACCAATTCATCTCCAAGCGCACAGGACCCTTACTACACCCTATGATTTCATGGGCAGAACGGGGTGGGGACTGGGCGTATGCAGGTAGTCAGTGTACAGTAAGGACGCGCCAAGCTGGAGCACACTGCAGCATCTGATTCAAGCTTTGGGCATCTCTCAGTTGCGTATACTTCTGCTGTATCACTGGCACCAGCTACAGGGCAGGTGTAAGTGCTGATTACTAGTGATGACGGCTGTGTATACAGCTAGAACATGTGTCTGTAATCAGGAGCAGCTGTAACAATGTATCTTATGTACAGTAGTCATTAATAACATCCTGATAAATGTGTTTCATGGGGAAAAAAAACATTTTTGTAAAAATATTTTTTTATTATTGACTATATTCATAACCGGTGACAATAATTAAATCCTTTTTTTCTGTGTGTCCTGCTGGTACTTTATATTGCACATATGTATTGTATGTATCCTGCAGTGTGTTGTGTCTGTCTCAATACGTATGCGCACAGCGCACCTAGACCCAAGAGACGTTTCTTCAGCTCCGCTTCCAGTTGACAACAGACGTGCACATGCCCGAATTACTTATTAATTATTAATTTATTTTTTTCTTAAAAATGCACATTACGTAGTTTTGCAGGCCTCAATGACTCAGACCCACTATATTGGAGTATTAATCACTGCTGTGATTGACCCGTTCCTATATCAATGAACTGCTCCTACTTTGTCTGTTCTGAGTGTGGATGGCTCAGCTTGGATTATGTAGATAACATGTGAGCAACTTGTAACAAGTAAGAGATACAATAAAACGTAACTAAGTGCCTGACACAGCCCCGGCACACAATGACACGGAGGATGGATGGTTCCCGTGCCAGGTCAAACGTGGGATACATAACTCAGCCGGGTGACAGGTGATGAGGAAGAGGGTGAGTAGAGGCCTGCAGACCACATTCCAGGCACACTAGGTGTCACTTGGCTTTAAGATGAGTATACAATGGTATTAAACCCCCCCTGTTACACCTGATTCATCCAATTATCCTAAGACTTCAAGGACTTTACAAGTCTGGGATTAAAGAAAGATGATTATCCAGTTTATGACAGATAAGGTTTGGGGGGGAGCAGGTGGGTGACCACAGACATATATGGAGGCTGGGACTCAGGAATACAAGAGAAATGTATTTGTTCTCATTTGTAAAGCGTCTCTGTGGTCTGATTATAATGGAGGTGGCTGAACCCAAATCCCTGATAATACTTCCTATTAATGTACTAGGAACTAGTAATACCACTGTATAAGGTGGCATGGGGCAGCTGAGTATGGTGGCATGGGGCTGTATATGGTGGCATGGGGCTGTATATGGTGGCATGGGGCAGCTGAGTATGGTGGCATGGGGCTGTATAAGGTGGCATGGGGCTGTATATGATGGCATGGGGCTGTATAAGGTGGCATGGGGCAGCTGAGTATGGTGGCATGCGGCAGCTGAGTATGTTGGCATGGGGCTATATAAGGTGGCATGGGGCTGTATATGGTGGCATGGGGCAGCTGAGTATGCTGGCATGGGGCTGTATATGGTGGCATGGGGCTGTATATGGTGGCATGGGGCAGCTGAGTATGGTGGCATGGGGCAGCTGAGTATGGTGGCATGGGACAGCTGAGTATGGTGGCATGGGACAGCTGAGTATAGTGGCATGGGGCAGCTGAGTATGGTGGCATGGGGCAGCTGAGTATGGTGGCATAGGGCAGCTGAGTATGCTGGCATGGGGCTGTATATGGTGGCATGGGGCTGTATATGGTGGCATGGGGCAGCTGAGTATGGTGGCATGGGGCAGCTGAGTATGTTGGCATGGGGCTATATAAGGTGGCATGGGGCTGTATATGGTGGCATGGGGCTGTATATGGTGGCATGGGGCAGCTGAGTATGGTGGCATGGGGCTGTATAAGGTTGTTGGGGCTGTTAAGCTTGGTATTGTGTGATGATTGTAGCACTATATTAAGCTGGGGATAGTAATGTATATGGCAGTCACTGTGCGCTGTGGGCATCAGGCTATATGTGGTCAGCAGGGTATAAGTATGTAGTTGATAAATACCATAGGCTGTGGCCATTCCAATTCTTAGCATCTTCTATATTTGGGAAAAGCTCTGATCCGCCCATCTGAAGAATAAAGTTTAGTTCCCCAGCAAAAAAACATAATTTGTTTGTAAATGATCCTTAGTGTTTGCAAGCACTGTGATATCTCTGCTGTGTTTTGTGATGGACAGGGAATGCAATACTCCATTATATTTCCCTTCTAAACACAGCTGCAGTGGAAACTGAACTGTCACGATTCATACATAAAAAAAAAAGTTTGTTCTTTAAATAACCAAATAAATGAATTCCTATTTTTAATTTGCATGATAATAGTAATACCCCTAGGGAATAATAATATTTTTATTTCTGTGACTAATATCTATATAAAGTATATGTACTCTGATACATTCCCTAGTTTAATGAATAAACGCATTTTACAGTTGCACAATGTTGATTTAAGCACAGACAACACGTTGTCGGTTAAGGGCTTTACCACAACCTACGTAAGCCTTTGCGCACTCACATTTCCGCGTCATGTGGTGCTAGAGAGAGACTTCGGCCCGCGCGTGCAGCTGAGTCACTCCCATCACTCTCGCTGTGCCCTTTGTATAGAAATAAGTCTCGTTTTAATAGTTCAATGGCCAGAGTTAAAAGCGAGCTTGAGCCAAGTTCCATAAATCTGTAGCTCTTGAACTCGACCTGGCCTAAGACTAATCCAGCCTTCCTCTTAATGGCAATGCCTCCTAACCTTAGATCCACTTGCGGTTTTGGCACAAGTTAATGATTTTCCTCTGTGCTGTAAACCTTCAGGACTGTCTAAAGGGCTGTGTGCTAAATTTAGTTAATGAGCAAACTCATTTTTCCTGAAAGCATTCAACAAAGGGTGCCTTAAATTCCTCCTAAATGACTTCTAACTGTGTCTATTATGGTTCGTTCCGCACACTGGAGCCTTCATGTCAAGCACTAACGCTGTCACAGTGAAGCAATCTAAGTGATCGCACAATTATATATGTTAAACAATTTCATATTTGTGTAATATTCGCGCATAACTTCAGTGTTCGGACTGCAGCTCGGGAGAATGAAATGGGGCACTGTCAAATAGGTTTAAAAAATGCTTGGAATCAGGTCAATTGTTTTTGAATGAATTAAGCTGCTCTCCGTTGGCAAAGTTCTCTTCTACAATATTAGGGCAATAGTTCTGTTTTACATGGGCCATTTTACAAATACTTTGTTGAGGATTAAAGATAAAAATATATAATATACATTTGTTCAATTATTTGCATTTGTTTTCTATTTTCTTTTATTAAATCTTGCTGACTTGTAATCTGTGACACGTCTGCAAAATTAACAATCTCTATACATATTTATTACATATGATTAATGCTAGCTAAAACGTCCAATTTGTAAGGCTAAAAAGGATCTATGCCAGGGATCGGCAACTTGGTACACTACAATGGCCCTCAGGAGGGCCGCACATTATCCTTAATCATCATCATCATTTATTTATATAGCGCCACTGATTCCGCAGCGCTGTACAGAGAACTCACTCACATCAGTCCCTGCCCCATTGGAGCTTACAGTCTAAATTCCCTAACACACACACACACACAGATAGAGACAGACTAGGGTCAATTTTTATAGCAGCCAATTAACCTACCAGTATGTTTTTGGAGCGTGGGAGGAAACTGGAGCACCTGCAGGAAACCCACGCAAAAACTGGGAGAACGTACAAACTCCACACAGATAAGGCCATGGTCGGGAATTGAACTCATGACCCCAGTGCTGTGAGGCAGAAGTGCTAACCACTGAGCCACCGTTAATCTCAGTAATAAGTTAAAACTATGCATTTATTCAAAAATAAAAAGACACCTACTCTGTAATAACATTTTGAACAAACATATTTGACAATAAAGCAGGAAGGAGCTCTGGGCCGCAGGTAAAGGCTCAGAGGGCCATATATGGCCCTAGGGCCGCCTGATCTATGCACTCCTGCAAAATCGGATATGCACAATTTCCATCCTATCCCGCCCATTGCAAAGTCTGCTTCTGCAAAATGAAAACCTGTTTTTGCATGTGTGTGTGTGTGTGTGTGTGTGTGTGTGTGTAACAACAGACTCAATACCAGATAATTCACATTTTCCGTATAAATCCTCCGCTCCATCCTCGGACACTTCCGTCCATCCAACACAACAGTACAAACATTTTCCTATTCCACAAACTGCACCATCTTGTGCAGTAAGATGTCTATAAACTCAGGCACATCAGGGAAAACGCTATGATAGTAATGGCTTTTTTATACTCCTCTGTAGCTTCCACTTTTTTAAATGCCCCCCTTCATTCTTTTACCGCTGCAGTGAAAATATTCAAAGAGTTTTGTGTGTTACGCAATAAAGGGTTATAAGGATACATTGTGTGTTTATCAGTTCTGTTAATATGATGAGTCTAACATCTACAGAACACTGCTGAATCCTCGGGGACGGCGATCTCTGACAAACAGATTAGCACGTCTGGAAATTGGCCGTTTGCATTCCCGCTGGGCTCTTAATCTGTCTTCTCTGATGCTTGTTTTAAGTACAAAAAAACATTACCCCATCACAAAGATACTTAAATGTGTCAGGATTCGATCGGGAAAATAAACGTAATATTGGTAGTTCCTGATGTCCCCTCTGTAATGTTCAGCAGCGGAATAAAACCACAGCAGTCCTTTGTCCAAATTGCCTGGGTACTCGCAACGCCACTCTTTATGAATTCATACTTTCATAAGAAGACGCGGAAAACCTCTCATCTTATGTACATTAGTTCCATAACATATGCCAACCCCCTTAAATCCATTACCCCAAGTAATAAAATTAGGGGGGTCTAATGCCCTCGCTCGTCCAATCAGCTTCCTGTCACAACGTATCACAAAGTTGTTTCGGCCTTTATAGAAGCTGAAGATGTGGTCAGGGGTGTTTTACAGTCAGTAACCCACCGTTACCGACTACTCTGACTGGTGTTACTTGGTAACTAGATAATCGCCGACTGTAAGTGTCAACTGTTCAGCAGTTTTAGGAGAGAAGTTACTGTCACCATCAGAATCCTTCACCGACAAATGGAACCACTTACTTCTGGGTGTGTAGCTGCTGCAGTACCTCTTTGCTGGTGACACCTGACCATATACTTAGGATCAAGGCCGCAGCTCATGCACTGCTGGTCCCAGCGAGTCCTGGCAGCCCTAAACTGCTTGGGTGGCTGGATGCTGCGTCGTTAATTATTCACTTGGCCGTTTTGCATTTGTACCATTAAGGATATGCACGGGGGATTTTCCTACAATACACATTTAAATCACATTTCCACACAATAACAAGTCCTGGAGCCAGAAAACATTCTTTCAGTTACCTTAGATTTGGTTTTATTTGGATCACCTTACACCCAGGTGCCAGAGGTAGGTGACACAATCTAATCACTTTTAAATAACTGCAGTAAATGTTGGACGGAGACGAGACCCATAAATAGACCAGAGGTTTGCGCTTAGATGTCCATTTAAGGCATTTCCAAGATTCATCGACTTTTTATTGTAATATGTTCTGTGCTTGGACTTCGTGGGCTCAACTTGTGCCAAATGACAAAGCCAAACCTCTTCTCTGATTGCGAACATTTGATTTTCTATCCATTTGTTCTGGTTAGTTCATGAAACTTGCAAAATTGTCCCATTAAATTTGGGGAAAACAACAACCCAAAGACAGACAAACAAAATAGAAATCTTCAAATAAGATAAAATACCTTCTGAATCGAAAGAGCCAAAACAAGCTGGAAATATGAACTTTGTTTAATACAGAGGTACGTATCCACCACAATTTCCTGGCATCACATAGAGACATAGAAACATAGAATTTGATGGTAAATAAGAACCACTTGGCCCATCTAGTCTGCTTATATTTCAACCTATGATAACCTCACACCCTATTTGACCCTTAGTTCTTTGTAAGGATATCCTTATGTCTATCACAAGCATGTTTATATTGCTCTACTGTATTATCCTCTACCACCTCTGATGGAGGCTATTCCACTTATCCACTACCCTCTCTGTGAAGTCATTTCCTCTGAACCTACTTCCCCCCAGTGTCAGTGCATGTCCTCGTGTTCTAATACTTCTCTTCCTTTGTAGAATGTTTCCCTCCTGTACCTTGTTATAACCCTTGATATATTTTAAAGTTTCTATCATGTTCCCCTTTCCCTTCTCTGCTCCAAACTATACATATTAAGATCTTTTAGTCTTTCCGGGTAAGTTTTGTGCTGTAGGCCATGCACCATTTTAGTTGCCCTTCTTTGTACAGTCTGTAATGTATTTATATCCTTCTGGAGATATGGCCTCCAGAACTAAACACAGTATTCTAGGGGGCACATTTATCAATGTTCGCATAAAATGAAAAATAGTTTTCAATCCTCACCGCATTGATAAGGATTGAACTATTTCTCAAATTTATGAAGAACCCAACACAGAAACAGCAGTTCAGATTGAGAAATGTGATTTTGCTAAACTGACGTCATCTTGTTGCCTTATAGCCATTTTGTTCGGTTACAGCTTAAAGACAGATTAGATGCCCCTGTTTAGTAGGAGTAATTCATTATTTGCAAGGCTTATAACCTTGGACATAGCAGACAGGAGATAAGCCAACCCCCCCTTGGGAGTATTCCTGTGTGATAATGAGAGAATATAGTAACATCTGTGTAAAGGGAGCATGAGTGGTTAAAACCTTTTGGGGCGTAGTTTTCTGATATACGTGATTTTTGCTATATAGATAGGGACTTGTAATTATTAAAGCAGATTTTATTGTGCACTCTAACCATGCAGTGTATTTAATTCTCTCCAGTGGATGAAACTTACTCCGCCTCTTCGGAATGCGCTGTCTCCGGATCTCCTCCTTGTTTTCTTCGTTTTCCTTCATACTTCAATTGCGCATGTGCAGTTTAAAGAACTGGACATGCGCACAAACATCGCTGCTCTGTCTCTGCACTATACAGTTGCAGAGAGCGAGTGGTGAGTGACAGGGAGGGATCATGTGATTCCTCTACACATGCGCTGTCCAGCTCTGCTCTTCGGAGCAGAGCTGACAGCACTGAAATTTTTCAATTATGATAATGTACACCAGCTTCAGTTGGCATACATTAACATGAGAAGTTTCCGAAAAAAACCCCTATTTTTCGGAACTTGTTAGATTGCGAGAGGGAGCAGTCACCATACTATTGAATGGTGACTGCTCCCAAAAATGAAGCTGAATGCAAAGCAGCAGATATCCACGATATCTGCTGCGATGCACCTTTATAAATATGCGGGACACTACGAGTGGCGTTTAAGTTACGGAAACAGAGTGAAACTGTACTAGCATCACTTCATAAATATGCCCCTAGATGAGGCCGTACCAATGACCTATACTGTGGAATTATTCTTTCTGCTACTGATTCCTCTCCCTATACAACCAAGTATCTGACTTACCTTCCTCATTGCTTTGTTACATTACTTACCTGCCTTTATGTCATTTGAAATAGTGACTCCTAGATCCCTTTCCTCCTCAGTAGTTTCCATTATAGAGCCATTAATACTAGATTTAGCCTTTAAGTTTTTGAGACCCAAGTGTATGATTTTGTAGTTTGTCAAATGCAAAAAGGCATACTCTCCCTTCAATACCATTTGCAATGTCACTAATAATTTTTTTTTAAAAACACTGGTCCAAGTAAACATCCCTGTGGTAATCTCTACTCAGTGCTATTGTTGATGTTAGTACAGACAGCAGACAGGAAGAACTCTAAGAAGCAGAAGTCAGTATGGGAGGTAGACAGGCTTAAAGGTATCAAGCTATCATCAGTACAGGTGGCAAGGATAGACAATGCCGCACGGCTTAGGACCAGTATGGCTGTTCAAGCCAATCAGTGACAGGATAGATGGTACCTGAGGTCTTTGGTAAGAAGCTGAGGTCAGTAAACAACAATATGCTGTGGAGCATGAACACCCCAAGCTAATGTTATTATAGGAAATGTGTGAATGACTTTGACATCCTAATAAATCGACCACGGAGCTCTCCAAACAGTGGGTCAGTTCCGCCCTCACAGCGCTAATAAACAAAGTAAAACATCTGAGATAGAGTCTGTCAAAGCGTCTAATAGGCGCAGTTGATGGGCTGAGAAGAATGTATTTAGTAGTTGCTCAGACCCTAGGCAGGTCTACCATTAGTGGATACAGGGTAGAACCATGTAAGCAACCAGGGCTTTAAAAGTGAGTTAGGGTCCAGGTGGCATAGGCCTTAGAAGCATCTGCTGTTCTTCAGAAGTCCACTCTGTTATTCTTGCCCATTTCTAAGGGGTAAGCACCTGCTTGGGCTGAGAATAGACCGGCCTGGCATGGACAGACAATGCCGTACAGCTTAGGACCAGTGTGGCTGTTCAAGCCAATCAGTGAAATCCCATATAGCAAACAGAACGGGACACAGACAACAGACCAATCAGCAGAAGCTTGCAGAGAAAGCAACAGATAAAGAAACAGTTGTCAGTCTGTTGCACCAGTTCATGGTGACCAGGGAAGGGCTGGCAAATTTTAGCCCGGGGAGCAAGACTCGACTTTTAAAAGAAAAAAAAATGCAGGTGGTCCAGTGACCCAGTCCAAGGTAGCTCAATATGGGACCGGCCCAAGGGCCAGATGCCCCCTGTCCCCCTGCCCAGCCTGCCCCTGTTGGTGACAAACTGGTGAATCATCTGCTCACAGGTCTCATTAAATTGTAATGAACGTAATGGTACAGTGCTGCCATTGACTTTTGTGAACTGAAAAAAAACACAGTCTGATATTTCGAGAATAATTCTTGGATGTTTTCTTCCACTCTGTACACTTGGCAGTATGGTAGAAAGTCGTCATACCCAAACCTTCATGAGAAACAGAAATGTGTATGTATAACAATAACATCTGTACTTCCCTCTCTAAGAAATTATGAAGCTGCCTAAGGAATTGTGCATAATTAGATACCTTTGTATATGTGTAGAGAAGCATTATACTAGAGGCCTCAATATTCAAGATGAAAACATAAAGTTTCAATTCCTGGAAAATTAAACAGTATGTAGAGGGGATATAATTACCAAGAAGAAATGAATGTTTTCTGTACTGATAAGAGTAACTGCTTTCTCCGAAAAAAAATATTGTGTACTGCACATGTACTATATTTTTTTTCCTTCACGGAAGGAGAGCTGATACTGGTGTAAATTCTCTCCAGGTGTGTACAGTTTGGTAAATACATGTGACTCTGGTCATTCAAATAAGCCACCAGATATCACATTTTCCCACGGTAGTGACAGGGTGGATGCTGTAATGTCAGACGTGCTTAATGTTGCCTGATTTCTTCAACAAGTAAATGGTGTTTGAAGTGGGATGAAGTTGCCTAGAGAATAAATAATACGTAGAGCGGGATCATTCCTGATTGTTGCCCTGGCACAGCTCAAAAGAGATAAGGTACCTTTTAAAATTCTTACTTGAGGACACCTATGGTCTGACCAGTGTTTTTCTTGACTCTCCATATTCACTTTCAGGTAAGAATTTATGGATCTGAATCCTTTACTTCTAAATTGTATTTCTGGTAGGTAATTGTTGTTATTGTATTAGTCTGTACTAAAAATTGTTGTTATACAGGACTGTCAAGTTCAACAGAGAAATAGAATTGTAGGAATGTTTTTGCTGACAAGTTCTGAGACGTTAAGTGAGGATTAAGTGAGAGGTGTGATTACCCTTCTTGAAAATCCTTTTCAAAAATCTTGAAATTCTCATATCAGGAACCTGTGGGAATTGAGGAGAGGTATTATAAATCCTATCTATCTATTGGGGTAAAAGCTTTAATGGCAAAATCTGGATTTATCATTATTGTCCCTTCAGTAAGAACTGCAACAATTTTAATGTATTGTGTGACTGAAGACATGAATTGAGTTGTTATAAGTTGGGGACAAGTAATATTAAATGTCCATCATTAGGGACACCAGCCTCCCACATGTGTACACAGTATGGTTCAGAGATTTGCCAGAGTATAGTAGACAAATTAACAAAAGATGAATTAATTCTGCAGATTCCACTGGATGGTACCATTGATTTGGGCAAATTAAAAAAAAAATCTCAGTGAGGAAATGAGTTTCTGAACCTCTGCTTCTTAATGGAAAGCTTATTTTGACTGGTATCATGAAGCTACCATATGTCAGAAACAGTCAAAACTAAGAACTCTAGAGTAAACTCATAAAGGAGAGAAAGATAACTTAACAATGAATTAGAGTAATGTTAGGAGTGCCAGGCAAAACCGCTAACCACTCCACCGTTGTATCCTACTGTCAGTACTTCTAGCAACAGCATAGAGATCCTCTGACTGATTTGGTATCGCTACCTCCCTACAACCAAATTCTACCAACAGTACAGGGAGTGATGATTCTGGTACCTGTTATCCCTCAATCCCAGCAAAAGGAACTTCTACATTCCTTTTCCATTCCACCGGACACCTGAGTGCGAGGAACATACATCTTCTTCAAGTCCATTATGAACTATGAGTCAGAAAGAGGCATCAGGTAGACAGTTTCCTAGAGAAGAAGGGGTCCATAGACTGTGCATGTTACATGGACTGGAGATGGACAAATTAATTTGTCCTACTCTGAAATTTGTCTAAATTAAACTGATTCACAATCTGTAAATCAATTGTGCTTTTGGTCCAGATTCTCCCAAAAAGTTGCAAAATATTTTAGGTTCCCTGTGGAATCTGGCCACTTATAGTGCATTGATCATAAAGAATTTTATGGATTAACAAATGTCCCGTGTCTACAGCCTTCCAATAGGAGCTTTCAGGCCCTTTGGCAATCACTCGTCCTGGATTATTGTAGGGGAAAACATATGTGAATATTACTGTTTGTGATTGGGAATTGTCATGTGAGTTTCGACTCCTGGCTGAATATTCTAATCTTCATCTTCACTTCTGTTCTGTGCATACTTTGTAGATTTCCATCCTCCCTGGAATTAAAGTTACTCATAATTTATTGCCATTTATTAAATTTAGTTTTTTTCCAGTATACAATTTTGCCAAAAGCCTCACACATTGTTTAGATCATACAGTATTTTAATAAATCCAACATCCATTGTTTCAAACTGATGATGAGGATGAACATTTACTCTTGGCCCATGCTCAAAAGTTGTCAGAGGAGGATAAAAGTTTATCAATAAGTGATAAGCCTAAAAGGCACAAAAGTATGCAGACAACCCTACTTCATCAAGTACAAAGTGCAAGAAAAGAAGCAATGCTAGTGTCAGGGGTACTGAAGAAAATAAAAATAGTGCTGATGAATCCTCACCCAACTTATTTAGAATTGAAAAATAAAATATTATAAATAAGCTGTCACAATGTAAAGTAATCTGTTTTTGCAGATTCTTTTAAAATAGCCTCAGAAAAAAAAATTACATTAGGCAACCTAGTATTAAATCCTGGGAACCTGTGGGAATTGAAGCTTACCCAAGTACAAAAACAGTTGCAGACACTAATCTCTTAACCCTGGCAGTGTTGGTGCCTGGAACCCTATCTCTTCTTAGGACAAAGTTTCCACTGAATACCTGGATCACTCATTACAGTGCAATAAAGTGTCTGTCCTTGGCCCAGACAAGTGGGAACAAAATAAAATCCCCATCCTGCCTCCATCTAATACCTATGATACCTAGAAGCATGAAGAGGATTTGCAATGACGTCACCAAGTGGAAGCTGTGTGCCATTGTTTAATCCCAATGCCTGGAGTTTGCAGACCATTATCTTACTTCAGTTCCTATCTAGCTACCCTGAACCCATATGTCAAAGCCTTCAACAGAAATAAATATTGTATACATGCTCATTCTGAGGGAGATACAACGATGATATCTGTTCACTTGGACAAAATATTGCCAGTACTCCAGGGAAAGGAACCCAACAGTTTGCAGGAACATGGGAAGTACAACAGGGGTGCTGGAAAAGCGATTATGGACAAGAGCCAAATATTTTAACAAAGCTCTATGTCTACAATCAGCCACTTCTATTTCTGGCTTAAATTGCTGGGTAAACAATGGAACTCGCCCAGTGGGAATCAATGTGATGTCTCTGTAGGGCCAATTTAAATGCTGTACTATAATAAGCCAATACAAATAGGAGTGCATGGTTTAGTACAAGAAAAATATACTTACCAGGGATATTGCTTTATTTGTGGGGCAGAATATTAACTATAGGTACCAACATACTGATCAGAAAACTACAGTTAATTATGTTAATTCACATCCTAAAATATAGGATTAGCGATATAAGAAAGATTTCTGAAACTATTCCCTGTGTATGGAGTTTGTTAGGGCTGCTCTTATCCAAATTGATAGAAAAGATTAGGCATGAAACTGGGCACAATACAAAGTATCACTGTGGAATGTTTACGATTAGACCTGTGACCTTGTAGAAGAGAATGGGACGTTACTGTGTCCAGTATAGGGGGACCGTGTGCCATAACTGAAAATATCTCTCTATATTCCGGATAACTCACAAGATATATTTGACGCTGATAACACATTAGAAAAAAAATTAGAAACATTGCAACAAGACGAGTCATGGAGTTTGTTTAGTTTGTTAGGAACGTTAGAGAAAATATTTTATTTTATGGAATCCCTAAAATTCCAAAAATTCATATAGGCCCATCATAATATTCAGCGCCGACCTCCCGAGACTCTTAAAGTAGAGATAAATAAATTAAAAAATGCAATAAAAGTCGATGTACAATAAAATTTATGTTTTCCTGCCTACAAAAGTTATAGATGTCAGTATATGCCAACTTTAATCAATTCTACCATTGAATTTCACTAAGTATTTCAAAGAAGGTGACAATGTACTGTGTATACCAGGATTACACTGTTTTATTTGTACACTGAAATTTAAAGTTGGCATTTATGTGCTACATGAAAAACAGACAGTATTCAACTTATGTACAAAATAGAAAACTAATTTGCACCCCTTGCATTGCAACATGGTTTTGTCCAGGAGACTACTTACTCAAATTTTTTTTACTTAACTTTCCTTAATGAATCAGGCCCGTAGTCAACTTTTGACATTGCTCCTTTAATATATTTTGCTACATTATGTAATAAATAGTGGTATAGCCCCCAGAAGCCCATTACTATAATACAGGAGTTGAATTGCACCATCCAACCTCTGAATGACAAGCAGTAAGTTGCAACAACCTGCATACGGATCTTAAATATTTTCATCTTCCCACAAACCAGCTCCTGTATAGAATAAATGAGGGTTGAATACACAATTAGAGCATCCCATAGGCCCTGAAATCAGTGTGCAACACAAGGAAACATCATTTGTCCTTACAGCAAACGTATGGGCCAGAATCCATGTTTACACATTCCTTACAGTCCTCTCCTTGTACTTCCTTTTATTGTTTGTTTCATTTTTAGCACTTTTTTTATTTCCCCCGTAAATATGGCCTAACACATTCTCTGCTACCAAGTTTCCTTCCAAGCCTTCCAGGGGAGGGTCCCGCTCTGTTACTAAAATTAATTTCACAGCAGGAAGAAAACGCGGACTGACACATGTTTATGTCGGCTAAAGGTGTGGGGGTCCCCTGACACCGCTATGTGCTTTTTATAGTGGCTTTGCATACACTTAATGAACGTGAGTCATCTGTGAAACCTTTCAAGCACTTAGCAAAAAAAAAACTCCGCTCACTAAAAATAAAATTCTAAAAAACCCAGAAACAAACTATTTAGGATATTTATATTTTACATTCTTTTTTTTCTTCAGCAATAATTACAAAATCCAGAAAAAGAGCCAGAACTGCGGAAAGAATGAAATTGCAAATGGACTGTAATAACATTTGATTAAATTTAATTTTTGGCATAGTATATAGAAAAAAAATTTAGTCCATATTTCCAAGTGCGTTTAAGAACGCTGATTGCTCTGTGTAACTGGCCAAAATAATACAGGGCAAATCTTATTACTATTTTTTTTTATTTTTGCAAAGTTAAAAAGTGCATATTATTGGAATACTGCCTTCAAAACCGGATTATGCTCCTTCAAGCAATTAACAAAGCAGTAGCAACAAGTCGATTCCAGGAAGAATAGTTAGTTTGAAATCCTCATATCAAATTATATTGATGGTTTTGGGGAGTAAAAAAAAAAAAAAGTTACAGTTGCTGTAACGCCCATTCTGGCCAGTAGGTGTCAATGTTGTTGGCCTCCATCCTATGTAAGTATAGTGTTGGACATTAATATATTTAATAAATTGGAGTTTCTATCACTGTTCTTTTCAAACTACTCAAACTTTGAACTTCAGGAATATGATTTGTAGATGTTCGATTGCGATTTTTATAAAGGTCATCATTTGATTACACTGGAACACTACCTTAATAGAAGTAAAAAGTGTGATATCATCATCAGCTATTTATATAGCGCCACTAATTCCACAGCGCTGTACAGAGAACTCACATCAGTCCCTGCCCCAGTCTAAACTTCCTAAAATACACCAAGAGAAACTAAGGTCAATTTGATAGCAGTCAATTAACCTACTAGTATGTTTTTGGAGTGCGGGAGGAAACCGGAGCACCCGGAGGAAACCCACGCAAACACGGGGAGAACATACACACAGATAAGGACATGGTCGGGGATTGAACTCATGGCCCCAGTGCTGTGAGACAGACTGCTAACCACTAAATCACTGTGCTAACCACTGAGTCACCTTACTGCCCAGACTTCCAGAGAAAATATTCCAGCAATAAATGCATGAGATTTCCTTAGAAAACTAACAGACTTAAGTGGAAAGATAAGGATTCTTGGTAAATCCTGTTTCACTTAAACCCTGAACACTGGATTAAGAATACATTGTGACTAATACGAAGATTGTATGTGATATAAACCAATAACCCCTCGGTAGCAGACCTGTTACTCTGTCAGTCAATTATATTTGTCTGTTTTTCCCCTAAGTTCTCTAGAATTCAGATATTAATCTTTTTTTTTTTTAAGTGCGCTTCTTACCCAAGTTCCTTGTGATTGGATAGTGTAACGATTGGTTCGGTCCATCATCATCATCATCAGCTAATTATAAAGCACCATTTATTCTGCAGCGCTGTACAGAGAACTCACTCACATTGGTAAATAAATAGCCGCTAATGATGATGTTAGTTTAACAATTGGTTCAGTCCATTAGATGATTGCCTATGTTTAGGCAACAGGTACACTTTAAAAATAAGGCCAGCACTAACTGAGAAGCTCAGGGGGGGAGTGGCTTCGACAACTCCACTAGTAAGTTGAAAAAAGTCTGCCCAAGCGGGGTAGAGGCTCGGAGGATTAAGGGCAGCATGAAACTTGCCGAATCGGAGGATATTTGAAATGAAGGCCTCTACATCACCACCTATTGTTTATAAGTGGTACTGCAGCATCTATTGGACAATATTTCTTGAAATAAGGGATTATTTTAATGCAATAAACTGTGATCGGTAACAAGATCCCCTCCCTATATACACAGCTGCTGTATCTGATATAGGTGAAGCTGACTTCTTTGTGTTTGCTGAGAACAAGTATATATAGACAATGATAGTAGACGGTTTAGCGGTTAGGAATTGTATGATAGACATTCTGGTGTTAAACGTGTCATTGCCCACATGGCAGCCAGTGGGTTCACAATCCTCTGCCAGCACTCAGGGAACGGACGCAGATTGTTCTTATTAGGGTTATATTATTGTTGTTTTGTTTTTTTTTTTTAAATCTGGCTTTGTGTTCTATTCCAGATGTGTTGTCTAAATTGTTTGGCTCAGAGTCTAATGCTTGGCTTGTTGTGCTGAATTCCGTATATGTAGAGACACCATTGGAATGGTGTATTTATTGTATGCCAGTGGTTGAGATATGTATAACATCCCTGTGTAGCATCAGTGATATCATACAGTGATTGTCATCCAGTATATAAAATGCTATGAATTTGAATACCGCTCGTATTATGTGTTTTGTATGGGAGGGGAGATAGTTCCCTTCTGTGTGAGTATGGAAGAAATATATCGCTTATGAATGCTGTGATTTCCTAGCTACTGCACTGCTGTGTGACCCTACCCATACCCAATATCCCACCTGTGCATCATCATCCACCTGCGCATTTCTCCTTGCGGTTGAGCATATCTTTGCTGCCGTGGCAGCTACTGTTTGTTTGCCCCTTTCCCTTTAGATTGTAAGCTCTAGTGATCAGGGCCCTCTACCCTCCTGTTTTCATTACCTATAACTTTTGCTCACCAGCTACACTGCGCACCCCCTCCGTGGGCTCTCTGCCCATTGTCTTCCACTCCTCCATTGTCTCCGCACCCCTTTCAGTGGCTCTAAACCTGTTAATAGCAAATCTCCAGCATAACATATTTTTTATTTGATTTAAATTCAAAGGAGATTTTATCAAAATATTTAGACAAATCAGGGAAAATGATTTAAGAACCTTTGTTACTGGTAATGAACGTACAATTAGTATCGTCACTATACTACAGTATTATTTAATGGGTTTGTTTCCACTAGCATACACTTTATTGCATCATGAACGGTGCAGAAACCCCATGTTAACCATGTTGTTCGATTGTAAGCTCTTTGGAACAGAGGCTTTCTTGCCTGTTGTATTCTAATATCTGAAACTGATCTTCCTTCCAGTTTTTTTTGCCCTATAAGTTATAAGCTGCAAAGTACATTTTGTGGTGTCATATTAAAGTACTTAAATACAACTAAGCTACCCTGGTTTATAATTGTTTTGACTTATATGTGATAACTACAATGAAACAATGACGGAATCATATCCCCGCCTAACCCTTAATCCAGGTGCGTCAGGGAAAATTTAAATTCTGAGTTAAATTTTTCTAACGGAGACGCAAGAAGTCGAAACTAGTTTGTAGCTTTTGTTCTATATCTGCTGCCACTTCTGATTTTATGATTAATTGAGTGTTATTCTGTTGTTGCAAGATTGGCTTGGCTGCGTACAGATTCACAGCTGTGCATGATGGGTAGTCATCATACCTTCCGATAAATCAAAGTTCTCACGTAGAGCGACACTCAGGCCTTGAGGACTTTCGCTGCTGTTTGTAATTAGGATCGAGGATCCCAATCACTCTGCCATCTGAATCCCTTACTGTCACACTCACCAATGTGTTCTCTATTCAGCCTTCGGAAAGGAATGTCTGGGCAGCCAGAGGAAGGGTGGTCCGCATTGAACTGTATGAGACTCCCACCCTAGAGGAAGGAAATTCTGTCTGACAAAACTGTTTACCTGTTGAACTTGGGAGAGTGAGCAGCAAAACTCCAGTCACATCTCTTCATATGTGCATTGTAAGAGCACAGCGTGTTCCCGGCTGCCTCACGTGTGGAAATTACAGCCGTTATTGCTTTATTGCCGTATTGTGTGCTCAACATATCCTGCTTTGTAAGAGAAAGCTATCTTTCCTGAACATCTGACAAACACTGTGAATGCAAAAATAAAAGATAAAATTGATGGTATGCTTAACAATCCGAGCAAAGATAATGGGGTCATTTATAAATGTAGGTGCGGTGCAAATAGGTCATTTTATTTTTGTAAACTCACAAACAAGAACACTTTGTTGATGCTTACGGTGTTTATACAATGGACATAGTTACATTGCATCAGCTTAGTTGAGTAAGTGCTACAATGTGACTTACTAAGACTCCATAATAAATGTATCCAGGCTGTTCTATGATTTGGAAAATAATGAGGATAAAGTGACTGTACATATAATTCAGAATAATGTGACAGATTGCTACTAATGCAATTCATGCTCGCTCTACTGGAAACTAACTGGGGACGTGGCAGAGGCCGTGGTGACTTTAAGGTGGTGCATAGGGGTTCTCTAGTTATTCTCCTCTCATTGGTTAGCTACAGTCTCTAAAAGAGTGTATCTAACCATCATTTATTTTGCAGACTGATCACTTCACTAGGACTGGACAATGCAGTCCTCTGCATACACCCAGCCCCCACCGCAATTTAATTTGCCCAACATCAGCAAGTTTAAAACTACTAGTGCAAAATGCTGTGCTAAATTAAATATATAGGGGGACATTGCAATTGATTGCGCACTACATCATGCCATGTGACTGTGGTTGCCATGGCAGTCCAGAATCTTAAATCATTAATAACAGCATGAAGAAAACAAAGCAGGGGAAATGGTAAATATCAACATTCTGCTTTATGTTAAAAAAGCAACGAAAAACATATGCCTCATTTTCATGGGACATATTTTGCAGTAGACTATTGCCTGCGATAACAGATGCGTGTGAGTAAAACTGAGGAGATTTTATATCTCATCCCAACCTCAAAATATTTTTATCTCTGTGTGTTTATAATTATGTCTTTTTGCATTCCAGGCTTTCTTGGAAGCACCGCCAAGCCTGTTATTGCCCTCTCAGGGCCTACGATTCTCACAGTTATACAATATTTTCATAGCATTCCAAAACACAGAATAATCCTAATTATTTGACTTTCTGCGGAATTGTATAATTATCTGTAAATAAAATGAAGTGGGATCATTTATCAGAATTTCCTTTTTAGGGTAATAGAGAGAAACAGATGTAATTGTTCTGCAGTGAATGTGACAAAACAATACTGCAATAGAGACAGAGAATGCGACTTTATTTGCACATTTTTTTCTGTTTTCGGCTTGTTGTTTTTTTTTATATCTCTATTATTTATATTACTTTAAAGTCTACCAAGTCAAGAAAGCACAAAATTTAAGAAATCATCATTTTTGTAGTTTGTATTACCACGAAAAATGTTTTAGATATATAGAATAATCTCTAGCGGACCTAAATTAAGATTATTATTATCCTTTATTTATAAGGGGCCACAAGATTTCCGCAGCGCTGTATTCTTGGAACTTTGACTATTTGCGGAGGTTGTTACAATCAGTACGAGTGCAATATAAAGACATATATCACACTGTCTGTATATAACACAGGTACACATGGCTCTGGTATATTTTGTGATACTGACGTAATAGGGACTATGCTGGGACAGTTCTTAATTTTGACCTATTCCTGCTAATTAGAGATCAAAGAATGCAAATCAGCCACTAACCAAATACCGGGAGAAATTGATATTTCCTGGGAGACGTTTGAGATTGCTCAATCCTGTATATGTATATTCTGAGTTACAGTTGAGACTTTATTAATTCATAATAGTATAATCGGGTCTTTAATAAATGATCAGTGTTGCTAGTAGACCATGCAAAGTATCATCAGTGTCTGATCCTCGCATAAGGCAGAGACAGTGATTTTCTGCGTGAGCTGGAGAATCGCTGCAGGCGTTGATAAGATACCCTACGTGTTTCACACTAGCCACAGGGCTTCATCGTGAAGGGAGAAGAATACTGCCTGCCCTCCCAGAAAGCACAGAATTCCCACCTAATTACTGAAAAGCAAGATCTAGTTATTTTACATGTGGGTTTATAACTTTTTGTTTCATTCACGTGTCCAATACGCACTCAGCGAGCAACGCTCGAGACCCACCCAGCTCCTCCCATGGCAAGCTTACTTGTCTACTCTCATTGTTATGTCGTCGGATCTCGGATTTAGTGAGTTTTGGATTCCACCCTCCATGGTGATCCAGCACCATTTTACAGAGGGACACAGTAGGGGTAGCACAGTTCTTGGCAGTCTGTAGAGCAGTTGGGCAGTGTCATAGGTAGTATAGAAAGAGGAGGGGGTAGCAGTGTTCTCCAAAGTCTCCAGTGACATTCAGGAGAGCTCCATTGCTAATTGTCATTGCTGAAATAGAAATACTAGGTCTGGCAGGCTCGGTCTTCTAAATCTGCAGTCTTTGTTTGAAAGTGTATGACAATAATATTGTGACCTGTGAGGTGGTCAAAATTGACTGCAAATGACTTAAAATTAGTGTTATTGAGGTTAATAATAATGTAGGGCGAAAAAAAAAGCAAAAATATGTGATTTTAGTAAAAAAAAAAAAAAAGGGATTTTTAGAAAAAAAATCGGGATCCAAAACCAAAATACAAAGTTAATCCAGAACCAAAACCAAAACCAGAACACAGGGGTCAGTGAACATCTCTACTGGAAACATGGATCTGGTCTTCTCAGCAACTCTAGGCGTGCCTCTCTTAAATATTCACACCCTTACTATTTTACTGTACTTCAATTACACTTTCAACCTACATGACTTACAAACTCCACACAGATAAGGCCATGATGGGGAATCAAACTCATGGCCCCAGTACTGTTAGGCTGAAGTGCTAACCACTGAGCCACCGTGCTGCCCCGTAAGCTCCTTTGTGTCTAACTATATACAGGTGAAACAGGTCCTGTTAGATGATTGGACAACGGTTACAGAATAAGCAGATTGCCCCTTCCTGGAGTCAGGGGCTGGCTGGTCTGGGGGGTTGGGGAGTATCTGCCCTCCAGGCCGGTCCCATAGTGGACTACCTTGAGCTGGGTCACGAGGGCTACCTGCAGTTTCTTTCCCCTTAAAATTACCTAATAGGCTGCTGAGTTGAGTCTTGCCCCTGGGCTTAAATTTGCCACCCCCTTCCTGCCTGAAGTGTTATTCTCAAGCACAATGCAGACTTGGCTCATTGATGTCGCAGAGCATCTGGGGCTGTGATGCTGATGAGAAAACGCATTTTCAGACAAAGCCGTCCTTTGTGAGGGGTATTACTCTGTTATAGTATATACCACATTTATTAGTATGATAAAATAATCAGGCAATGTGGAAGCCATATGTGCACAAAATGATTAATTCTGCATACTGTAAGAGCCAAACAGACAGAACTATCTTTGAAATGATAATGTAAGGAATTTCTTTTGGAAAAACAGAATTTCTATTTTCTATAATACAATCTCATTATAGTTAGAATGTCTGGAAAAAAAACCAATACAGTCCAGCTCAGCACACTAGATATGCGTTGACTTATTAGATGCGATGTTATTGTTTTTTAGGAACAGCTAAATGATATCTTCTAGAACATAATGAATCTCCTGCGCTATTGTGTGAAACGTATTCTAATTTCATCTCCAGTGTCCTCGTTTTGCATTTGAAAAAAAATCTGCTGGTCTACTTAGCTGGAGAAATTAATATTTCAGATGTATCAGGTTCGGGTGTCGTTCAGAGGTGAAATTTTAGATGTCGGTGTGGATAATATTTAGCTGAAATGAAAGAGTAACCTCTTGTAAGGTCACATACAGCAGTGGTATAGCAGGCAGTCATGGTGTCCGGAGAAAGCACCCCAATCACCTCCTCCCCATTCTGCCCCTCTGGTACAAAGTGACCCCCCATTTACAAATGGGGAGGGTATGCTAAAGGATGCCTATAGGTGCTTCCTTGAGGCCAAGCTCCCCGGACATTGTACTTAACAGATGGGGAAATGAGTGATTATTACATATATATATATATATATATAATATCTGGGAACTATTGAGCTGTTTATTGACTCTTCAGCACCCCAATTTTCCACACTTCCGTGGGACCAACCTGGATCCTAAAATCGGGACTGTCCCGTGCAAATCTGAACAGTTTGGAGTTATGCTGCCTGAACCCTCTGGACTGAGACCCTCTCTTATAGGGCTAGGCCCTGGTACTTTGGAGTTCAGGGTACATTTTCTCTGAGTCTCTATATATTATTTATGAATAATTTTCAACTTACCAGAACCATCACAAGTCTTTGTATGACTACTGATATATATATTTTATTGTATGTTATATGTTGATATTATGCTTTCATTATAGATATGTATTAATTAAGATCTATGTTAATTAAGTAGCATTTTTATAGTGTGCACACTATAATATTTATTTATTCTACTTTGTTTTTACTATATGTTTTTTTATTGAGGTACAGGTACTGCATTTTGTTTTTAATTTCAAACTGTCAAATTCCCTTAAGCTTGTAGGTACTCGGTGCTCAGCTGCTTTGTTACATTTTTCCATACCGCCTCTTCTAAATTTCCACTTCAACCAATATTTATATAGATATATATACTGTATATATATTTATATATGACTGTAACTAATGTATTCATCACCACCGCCACCCTATCCCTGCTATTCGTCGGCCATCAGCCATCTCTCTTACCCTTACACAGGCGGCAGGTAGAGGAGCTGCAGTCTGTCCCTGCATCTGATCACATGATGCTGCAGTTCTCAGTCACTGATAGGCTGCGATCCATGATGAGGTCACCACAGTGCTGTGACCGCAGCCTATCAGTGTCTGGGAACGGCAGCATCATGTGATCAGCGGCTGGCAGGGAGTCCTCGCAAGCAGGAGAGGGCGGTCCATGTGCTGCCTCCAATAAGGGCGAAGGTGGGGTTGTCACTATGATATGCAGCAGACACTGAATGCGGACGCCAGCTGCTGGGCGGGAAATAAATTGGCGCTGGAGGAGTGCCCATCGGGGAGGCTGGTGCCACAAACCCCATGCCTATGTCGACCAGAATGATTTTCACCCAGGGAGGGATATAAATAAAATTATGTTTTAGGCTAAGTTGAATGTAATAAATCTAAATTTTTACTGAACTAAATATGTAATAATTATAGATGCTCAGGCGCGGGTGCTCTAGAACGGAACACACACGAACACACTCGAACTCTGTACTGTCGCGCTCCTTCAGAATTGAAAATGAGGCAAAACGTCATTGTGACGTTGTCGGATCTCGCGAGTTTTTAATTCCTTTTAAAGATCCAACATCACAGAGGGTGGGAGGGTGGACCCCCAATGTGTCCTAGATGTGCTAGAAACTGCCGTGTGTTTGTGTCATTGCTCTGTCGCTTACCGTCCAGCCAGGGCGCTGCAGTATAATAATGTAGGGACAAAAATAAGAGCGAAATTATGTAATTTTAGCATATTTTAGGATTTTTTCTAAAACATCCAAAACCAAAACACACAAGGGTGGTTTCGCCAAAACCAAAAACAAAACCAGTTCACGGGGGTCAGTGAGCATCTCTAGTAATAATGTGATCAATTGATTTGAGAATCTCAATGACACAATTGTCAGGGCAATCGGAAATTCCACATTTCCATATGAAAATGAATCCTACACAGTTTGGATAGGGAACATGTTTTACTGAAACGCGGTTCATGTCCGTTTGTCAGATTTGGCTAAAATGACTTGTAGAGAGATTGCAACCAGCCGACAGCTAGAATTCAGTAAAAGGTTAATTCTAATACATTTACTAATGTCTAAGAGGGATAAATGTTGTGTAGTCGGTGAGAGCAAAAGAAGGTTATAAATGTTTTCCTTGTATTAATCCCTGTATCTTGACATAAAACATACTTGCCAACTTTTCCTCGCTGGCTTCACGGAGATTCCGGGGAAGGTGGGCGTGCGGGGGTGTGGCTTGATGAATCACATAATTTTGGCCACGCCCCCTAAATGAATGTCACCATTTAGATAAGATGATGCGATATTTGCGTCATTAAGCCCTGCCACTTACCTATTGCGGGGGCAAGAACCAGGAGGTTGCCCTGCTCTCCCGGGAGGTCTCCCAGAAATGCGGAGTCTCCTGGACATTCCGGGAGAGTAGGCAACTATGCGTTAAAGAAAAGCAGCTAATGAATCTCTAGAGACTGAAGTGTCTTACATTTCTGTCTCCATTACTGAAGTCATGTTGTCTTACCTGTCAGTCTTTGTTTAAATCTTGGTCTCCATGAAAATGGCCACCTCCATAGGCATCAATACATGGACATAGGACACAATTTCTGAACTGTGTCATCATGCCACAGATGGCGAAGCCAACCACGTCTTGTACTGGCTCAGTATCAGGGAAAATGCCAGACTCTTCAGGGAGTGAGGGAGATCACCCCTATTTCAGGGAGTCTCCCTGACATTCAGGGAGAGTTGCAAGTATGTCATAAAATGAGATATTCTGAATAGAGATGACTGATTCAATTGCAGATCAATATCTTACTTTATATTCACTGGGTATTGCAAGGGGGTGAAGGGAAGTCTAGCACTGGCTAAAATGATAGCCATGCCATGCTGGACATGCCCACTCTGGTGGCATGGAGCCCCCCTCTATAAATCCTGTGCTTGCCCCTTCATCTTCAGAGCAATATTTTATTACTGCCTGAAGAGCGAGAGAAATAACTTGTAAAGCTTTTAAAAAAAAAAAAATCTGGGTTGTGACCAAATTCTTCATACGTGTAAACATGCAACGCCCCGTTCCTAAAGTGATCGATCAAAGTTGCTTTTAAATCTCCTTCCAGTTCCTCTAATCAGTTTCCTGCTGGGGGGCCACGTCACGGAGAGGGTCTCATATTGGCATGTTTAATGAATCGGTGGTCTCTGCTGATTTCACACAATATAAACATAACACTACTTAAATCTCCCATCACCACTGGCAGTAATTGTTACATTAATTGGCGCTTTCCAATCACTTGGAACGACCGAGGATTTAAAAAGGTGAAGGGGGAAGAAAATGATGGCTGCCCCCCCTGTAACCTCACGTGTGAGAACTCGGAGAGTGTTCGGGGACTTGTTTCAGTAAACGGAACAAGATGTAGAGCCCTGCGGTTCTTTAGCAATGAAAGGGCATTTAAAACACAATCAAGGACTCGGCAGTGCGATAATGACTTTCAGATCAGGCCGTGTGATAAAGTGTTAGATTCTTATCTCCATTAGGTTTTGAGTACAATCAGTGTCCCGAAATTTCAGCGTGAGGCTTTCGTTTGCACGTACAACAAGCAAAGTCATTTGATCCTTCTTTATTTTATATTTTCAGTATTAGGCAGATCCAGAAGTGCAATAATGACTCCAATATCACAGCTACGAGATGGCAATGTGGTGGCAAACAGGTGCTCTCAATCAATAGTCACGTAGACCCCCACCCTAAACAGCCATGTTCCTGTTAGCATCTAAAGCATCCAGGGCTTGGCAGTTTGGCTAATAGTAGATTTGGGGGTATATTTACTAAACTGCAGGTTTAAAAAAGTGGAGATGTTGCCTATAGCAACCAATCAGATTTTTGCTGTCAGTTATTTACTACATTCTACAAACTGACAGCTAGAATCTGATTGGTTGCTATAGGCAACATCTCCACTTTTTCAAACCTGCAGTTTAGTTAATATACCTCCTTGGTCTTTAAACTTCTGTCTCTATACCAACTGCACCTGAAATTAGGGAATGGTGCCTAGTTTTAAAGTTTTGTTCTGGGATAATATTTTTGTCACTGTCTCTGTATTTACACTTATGTGGCTAATGAGAAACGGCTTTGTCACTAGCCGGATTGTCTGCCTGTTGCGTCTACTTAAGAAACAAGCCCCGCCTCCATATATATGACACATGACTCATAAAAGTGATGGAAAATCATATCAGGATTGCTCCGTATAAACAACTTATTATTGATGTAAACGTGCCCTTGAAACGGGGCGAACCATTCAAGAATCCCTCTTGGATACTAGGTTGCAGCCCAACACGTGTTCAGTCCATTGCAGACGCATGAGCAGTGCATTGCAGATGCATGAGCAGTGCATTGCAGATGCATGAGTAGTGCATTGCAGGAGTAGTACATTGCAGATGCATGAGCAGAGCATTGCAGACGCAGGAGTAGCATATTGCAGATGCATGAGCAGAGCATTGCAGATGCAGGAGTAGTACATTGCATCACCAGCTACTGCCTGCAGACAAGAACCCTATCCTTCACTAGGGAGACCAAACAAGGCCAAGACAGAAAGCTTACACTTGGAAATTCACATCCATTGTAAATAGCATTATCTGGGAACGGCTTGTAAGTCTTATTCTATATAGTGCACATGATAAGAATATGGAATGTGAGTTTTTATGTCCCATGACCAAGCCATGTTGGGTATTGTATTACCCTACACTACATGTATAGTTCAAGTGTCCTGTGTGATACTCTATACTGCCACATATCATATAGTGTCCTGTGTGATACTCTATACTACCACATATCATATAGTGTCCTGTGTGATACTCTATACTACCACATATCATATAGTGTCCTGTGTGATACTCTATACTACCACATATCATATAGTGTCCTGTGTGATACTCTATACTACCACATATCATATAGTGTCCTGTGTGATACTCTATACTACCACATATCATATAGCAAACTGGAGTATAGCTAAATAAAAGGATGAGGGTAACTAGTTAACAAAACTTACGCAGCGCCTGCTACAAATGTATTCTTGTCTAGGTTTGACTAATCATATTTGACTAATCTTGGAATTGGAGTAAGTAATGAACCAGGAGCATTTGTTCGGGTTTTTCGTCTCTACCTGTGTTTGAAGGTTTAGAGGGAGAGTTTGATAAATTTGAACCAAATCCATATCTTTGGCTCCAACGTGCTCGGCGCCTAGTGCCAGACTTTCTGTATACTGCGGGATTTCTTTCCATGTATACCTCCTGCCAAAGAAATATTATACATATTTAAGGATAATTTATACTGGTTTCGGGCTCCCTTAATCCAGTGATAATGTGAAGCTTGCTCAACTCCCAAACTCCCTCTTACGTCCCAGATAACGGAAAACTGTTTTTCTTTCTTTTTCATTTTATAATTGAAAGCCGTATATTGGTGCTTTTGTGATCCAAGTGCAAAAGAAATTGCAAAATTGCAGAGCCTACAAAGTCCCACCGCACACTCGAAATACTGTGGAAACAAAATATACAAGTGAAAGTGACAAACAAGGCATGAAATAAATAGTGCCGTGTGGGTACGACCCCAGCCTATTGTAAAACTTCTCCCGCCCACTCTAAAGGCCAGGGAAGAAGGAGGCGGTCGTGAAAAGAAAGTGGTAAAAATGGGCTAAAGTTCCTTAGAAATCACATGACGGTGCGTTATTTATACCCTGGCACCCCCGTGGCACCACTCCGGGGCACATCTTGTCCCGGGCTTCCTCCGTATACTGGACCTTACGGCTAGAGGATCAAGGTGGACTGTCTACATCAGTGGGACGCTGACCACCCACGGATAGGAACAAATACTACACTTGGGGGTAAATGTATCAATGTCCGGATTCTTCAACACTGGCAAGATCGGCGTCTTCAGCACTTAAATTTAAAGCAGCGTTGCCTTGTAAAGGGAAACTTCCCTTTACAAGGCAGCACCGCTTTAAATTTAAGCGCTGAAGACGCCGATCTCGCCGAAGTTGAAGAATCCGGACATTGATACATTTACCCCTTGATCTTATCCAAAGGACCGATCTGGGGAAACCGTTAAACTACCTAATTTTTGATGAAGCAATGTTGCCATTAAGGTCATAACTTGCTAGAGCAGTTGTTACTTAATGTTGCAATGCTCATTCTTTACACAAACTAACAAACGCCTGTATTACATTTATACTACATAAGACAAACATTTCACAATACTGTCAATAGTTCCACTTTGCTGATAAATGGAGCATCTAACAATAATACCTCTCAGTAGTCCAGATTCTGGTGGGACTCCTTCGATTTGTGGAGCCTAAAAGATGGTGGGTCTTATGAGAAATTAGGGTGACCTCAAGCATACTTGGGTGTGTTTATGCAAATTTGGGGTGGGGCTTATTTGTTCCGTTTTATCCTTTAAAATATTGGCAGATAGGCATCTGGTGCAGAACGTCTCGTAATCTGTTCCCATCATAAGATGTTTACTCCAGTTGGTTTTAATGTAATGTTACATATTTATATTCAGTAAACATATTAATTTAAGCAACAATTGGATTAGTTACCTAATGCAGGCTTAAAGAACATATAAATAGTTCATGCAACTACTGAGGGTTAAATAAATGGAAATATAGTTCAGGAAGTGAATGACAATTAATGAAATGTAGATTCAGTTTAGGGAATTCATTGAAATTAGATAAATGGGTGGAATGGGCACATTTTAAGTAGAGATGCTCGGGCTCGGTTCTCCGAAAACAGAGCCCACCCGAATATCGCAGATCTGAGGACTGATTTTGCGTGTCCTCGGAACTGATAGCGAGGCAAAACATTGTTGTTGCGTCGTCGGATTTTGTGAGTTTTGGATTCTATAAGTACCGCCCTCCACAGAGATCCAGAATCATTGATCACACAGAAGCAGGGGTAGCAGTGTTCTTGTCACTCTCCAGTCTCCAGTGACATTGCTCAGTGACATTGCTCACACAGAAACAGGAGGGGTAGCAGTGTTCTTTTCACTCTCCGGTCTCCAGTGCCATTGCTCAGTACGATTGCCTACACTGAAACAGGAGGGGTAGCAGTGTTCTTGTCACGCTCCAGTCTCCAGTAACATTGCTCAGTGCCATTGCTCACACAGAAACAGGGGTAGCAGTGTTCTTGTCACTCTCCAGTCTCCAGTGATATTGCTCAGTACGATTGCCTACACAGAAACAGGAGGGGTAGTAGTGTTCTTGTCACTTAACAAAAATTGATTGGAAATAACTGGCAATTAATGTTATTGAGGTAAATAGTAATGTAGGAACCACAAAAAGCCAAATTATGTGATTTTAGCATTTTTTAGCAATTTTTTTTTCTTTAAAAAAAATAAAGATCCAAAACCAAAACCAAAACATGGGGTCAGAGAACATGTCTAATTTTAGGGAACGAAAGTGTACACAGCCATTTTCATTGAGCTGATTTAGTTCCTGTCTCATCCAATACTTTTTTGAGACACATTTTTCTATGTGTACTTTGCCCAATGTAAAACAAAGCTTCAAACACAAAAGTGTATCACATGTAGTAACAGCACTCCTAAAGTCTCTTCACTCTTATGATTAACTTAAACCAAACATGAGGCTAAATCAAGCTGTATTTTAGGATATAAACTGCAAACAAAACCGTATTTAATTACACCGCTGGAGAAAGAGAGTCTGAAGTCGCCTCTCTCCCCTCCCCCCTCTAGCTCTCACCGTCACTGCGCCCAGAGTCAGTGCTTGGCCAAAGGGTGGTTTCTCTATTTGTTGCTACAAGGAATAAACGTTATACGCTGGACCCTCTCGTCCTGCCCCAACTTCCCATTCTTTGACAAACCAGGGTTCACTCCACATCGGAGTCCATATGCATTTGAACCATGGCTGGTCGCTTCTTTATCTGATATTTAGACACAATTCATTATATTTCTTCAGACCCCTAACTACTTTAGACTGTTCAGTGTCCAGGATATACGGTGCACTCCGAGAGACCCACAGAGGCTTAGTTCCTTTGTCTGATACTGGGATAACAATTGTGCAACATATGTATACAGTCATGGGCAAAAGTTTTGAGAATGACACAAGTATTGGTTTTCAAAACGTTTGCTGCTTCAGTGTTTTTAGACCTTTTTGTCAGATGTTGCTATGGTATACTGAAGTAAAATTACATGCATTTCATAAGCGTCAAAGGCTTTTATTGACAATTACATTAAGTTTATGCAAAGAGTCAATATTTGCAGTGTTGACCCTTCTTTTTGAAGACCTCTGCAATTCGCCCTGGCACGCTGTCAGTCAACTTCTGGGCCATATACTGACTGATAGTCGCCCATTCTTGCCTAATCAATGCTTGGAGTTTGTCAGAATTTGGGATTTTTTTGTTTGTCCACCCGCCTCTTGAGGATTGACCACAAGTTCTCAATGGGATTAAGGTCTGGGGAGTTTCCTGGCCATGGACCCAAAATTTTGATCTTTTGATCCCCAAGCCACTTAGTTATCAATTTTGGTTTATCGCAAGGTGCTCCAACATGCTCGAAAAGTCATCAAACTGTTCTTAGAATGTTGGGAGAAGTTGCTCTTGATGGATGTTTTGGTACTATTCTTTATTCATGGCTGTGTTCCTTGGCAAAATTGTGAGTGAGCCCACTCCCTTGGCTGAGAAGCAACCCCATACATGAATGGTCTCAGGATGCTTTACTATTGGCATGACACAGGTCTGATGGTAGCGCTCAGGTTACCATCTCCAGACAAGCAATTTTCCAGATGCCCCAAACAATCTAAACGGGGATTCATCAGAGAAAATCACTTTGCCCCAGTCCTCAGCAGCCCAATCCCTGTACCTTTTGCAGAATATCAGTCTGTCTCTGATGATTTTCCTGGAGTGAAGTGGCTTCTTTGCTGGCCTTCTTGACACCAGGTCATCCTCCAAAAGTCTTCGCCTCATTGTGCGTGCAGATGCACTTACACCTGCCTGCTGCCATTCCTGAGCAAGCTCTGCACTGCTGATGCCCCGATCCTGCAGCTGAATCAACAAGAAAGTCCTGGTGCTTGCTGGATGTTCTTGGGCACCCTGAAGTCTTCTTAACAACTATTGAACCTCTCTCCTTGACGTTCTTGATGATCCGATAAATGGTTGATTTGCAATCTTAGTAGCAGCAATATCCTTGCCTGTGAAGCCCTTTTTGTGCAAAGCAATGATGACTACATGTCTTTCCTTGCAGATAACCATGTTTACCAGAGGAAGAACAATGATTTCAAGCACCACTGCCCTTTTAAAGCTTCCAGTCTGTTATTCTAACTCAATCAGCATGACAGAGTGATCTCCAGCCTTGTCCTCGTCAACCCTCTCACCTGTGTTAACGAGGAGAATCACTGACCTGATGTCAGCTGGTCCTTTTGTGGCAGGGCTGTAATGCAGTGGAAGTGTTGTTTTTGGGATAAAGTTCATTGTCATGGCAAAGAGGGACTTTAAAAATAATCTGGATTATACGCAAATTGCCATCATAATAACTGAGGCAGCAGACTGTGTGAAAAATAATATTTTTGTCATTCTCAAAACTTTTGGCCATGACTGTAAGTTATGTGGGACACTTGTGAGTTGCGTTGTGCTGCAATATACAGATCATTTGTATAGAGAAAATACATACGCTGACTTGCGTTAGAGTTCAGTGGTAATTCAGATTTTAATTTTAATTTTTTTAGATTTAATGGGGAGCTAATTTAATGAAAGGCGTGATGAGCTCAAATAGACTATAAACCATTAAAACATTCACATCATAATTCTAATTTTGCTTTAGTGCAGTTTAGGAAATGAAAGCTGCATATCTGGCCTCTAAACTGGTCTATAAATACAATATTGAAGAATGCAATAGAAAATATCGCTCCCTAATGACACATATTATTTTAATGTTTTCTATACATTAAATATGTGGAATACATATATTTATAGATACACACATGACACCACATGTCCAACGTGATATGTATGTAGTTTTCTTTTTTATATATTTGGTAATTCTGGGCCTGATTCATTAAGGAGCGTAAATGGCGATACATTGCGTATAATGTGCACAATTACATTGCACATGTCCGATTCACCATCAAGTGCAAAGGACCCTTACTACAGCCTTAGATATCTGGGGTCTAATGGGGAGGGGACTGGGCGTATGTACGTAGTCAGTGTACAGTAAGGACGTGCCCAGCTGGAGCGCACAGCAGCGTCCAGTACAAGCTTTGGGCATCTCTCAGGTACGTGTTTTACTGCCGTATCACCTGCACCAGCTACAGGTCAGGGGTAAGTGCTGGTTACTAGTGATGACGGCTGTGTATACAGCTAGAACATGTGTCTGCAATCAGGAGCAACTGTAACAATGTATTTTATGTACAGTAGATATTAATAACATCCTAATGTATTTTACGGAAAAAAACCCAAAAAAAACCCTACTTTTTTGTTTTTTAATATTTTATCATGAGTGACTATTTTATTAACAAGTGACATTAATTTGTATGAATTTGATGTTTGTTTGTTTTTTCCCCGCTGTGCTTTCTTTTGGGACTTTATTTATCACATATGCAGAGATATATTCCGTATCCTGCAGTGTATTGTCTCTTAGACCTAGACCCGTATTCATAACCAGACGTTCCTTCAGATCTGCACCTTGTTGAATTCGGATGTGCTTATACCCAATATACGTACATTGTGTTCACTTAATGAATCAGACGCCACATGTCCTAGGGGATATCTATGACTGTTTGAGGTTTACGTGTTGGTGATTCCGTGTTCTTGGTTCTTCTACCTTCTTAGTAACTAGATTGTGAGAGGAAGCTGAGATGACATTAAGCCCAGGAATGCTCACACATGCCTGGGAGGCTCCTCGCTTCCTGACTGCAACCACTGCGATCACCTCAAGGAGTTGGTGTAACAACGAGGCCATACCACAAGCCAGCAAGGGTCAGGGGATTACTCCTCCTCCCCGGCTGCACCAACTCACTCCAGTTGTGTTCAGTGTTTCAGTTTATTGCAGTTGAAGCCAAAATGCATTCCAGATGTTCCTGGCAGGAGCTCCTGCAAGGTCACAGCCAAGTTGAGGCGCTCTGGCTGACCTGTGGTGACCCCAGGGTGTCCTGTAAATGGGGGAGGCATCCCCCCTGCAGAGCTAAACTAAAACTAAGCTGTCAACCCAGATCAGTGCTGACATTCTGCCAAGATGTATCTAGGTTGCAGTACCTCTCCTGACCAGCAGGTGCACTTCATTTCTGTAAAACAGTAACATTGTAGCAATTACTTTCTGGGAAAAGCTTTGAAATTCCTTTCAATGTTTGAAAAATGTTTTTAGAATGTAAATGTTTGCAAAGGTGCCCACATGTCTGATCACAGGACTTGGGTGCATTTGAAAACTTACTTGGGCCAAACAGTAAAACTAAAATACATTCCTTACATTGCCGTTCCAATTATTATTTATAAATGAAATATGGAACACTAACTATCCAGCTGGGCTGTCTATCACATTCCTTTACAATAATTTGATATGAGAGGTAGCAGACAGAGAAATCACATTTGTGCAGTATTTTTGTTAAATAGAAACATTGCCAAATAATATTAACTAGTTTTTTTAAATAAACATTGGTATATAAGTAATATAAAACTGTATAATATTTATAATAATATTATGTTTTTACATTGGGTTAGAAATGATTTAGCAGTAATCTGTACTAGATTTGCAATAATCTGAAACATTTTTATTAATTCTTAAATCAATGAAAGTTTTCAATTTTTAGGACAGAAGCCCCCTGTTAACTTACAAGTGCATTTTGTTTCACAAGCCGGGTCCTACAGAACAGCTACCACTTAATTGAAAATAAATAATAATAAGATACAGTTTTAAGCATTTTCACGGCTGGAATGATTGTTTTATTAGAAAAAAATATATAGAGAGATTTCTACATCCACTATTTCCAGGTTACCTTATATCTTCAAAGCTCAAAGATATCACTGGTCCCTAGTTAATTTTACAGGATGTATTCTTATGAATGTTGGTTAATATTAAAGATGCTCGGGCTCGGTTCCCCGAGAACTGAACACACCCGAACTTAGCATATCCGAGGCGGCTCGGTACTTTCGCGCACCCTCGGAATTGAAAACGAGGCAAAACGTCATTGTTACACCGTCGGATCTCGGATCTTGCGAGTTTTGGATTCCTTTTTAAGATCCAACATCACGGAGGGTGGGAGGGAGGGCGGGCCCAAGGACAATTCCATCTTGCACCATTTTTCTTTTCTGCCACTGCTGTGTGCCAATGTGTCCTAGATGTGCTAGGAACTGCCGTGTGTTTCAGTCATTGCTCTGTCGCTTACCATCCAGCCAGGTCGCTGCAGTATTTGTCCATAAGTGTATGAAAATAATATTGTGACCTGTGAGGTGGTTAAAATTGACTGCAAATGACTTGAAATTAGTGTTATTGAGGTTAATAATAATGTAGGAACAAAAAAAAAGAGCAAAATTATGGGATTTTAGCATTTTAGGGTTTTTTGGGTGATTGTCTTGCTTAGTCAGGATTTGGTCTGGCTGTAAGGACAGTTGGGGGTATGTCCTATTTCACAGTGAAGGCAGAGTTGTCTAAAATGATAATCATGTTACATCATCTGGACCCCCTGACTAAAGTGCCACGGGCCCCACAGAGTCTTAATCCAGTTTAGTGCCAGGGTGTCAGATTGACACCTAGTGCTCTGCTTCTCCTCCCAGTACCACCCCTCTTATTATTTGTTTTGGGTTAACCCTTAAAAAAATAATTACACTATTAGAATATAGGGCTGAAGGAATAACAAGCCCCTTTGCTGGCCAAACACCATAGGGCTGAGTCATTAAGGAAAGTAAGGGGAAAAAAGGAGTAAATGTTCTCCAGGACAAACCATGTTACAATACAAGGGGTGCAAATTAGTTTATTATTTTGCACATAAGATACATACTGGCTGCTTTCTCATCTAGTATACAAATACTTGATAGCTTTATTTTTACACTGAAATATAAAGCTCATCTAAGACATGTCCTACCCCAACTATTAATTTGTTCCCACATTTTAAGTTTACCTCCCCCTCCAATGCAACATGGTTTTGTCCAGATACAAAGTTACTCATTTTATATGCATTGCTCTCTTTAATGACTCAGGCCCCAGGTTTTTAAAGCCTTTTTGCATTTTGATAAATAAGCCCTTTGTTCAGTACAGTAATAGAACAGTATTATATAATCTTTTGCTTTAATATGATATATACCCCATTATAAGCAGCCAGGTATTTTAAAAAAAAAAAAGAAAAAAAAAAAAAAGTGCTGTAGGGGGAAGGAACATATAAACTAAAATGCAATATAAAGTGAGATTTGTTATTTGTTGCATTATTTATTTTCATTATTTTCATTATTTATAACAATAAAGTATCGCTAGCTTAAGCAAAACTAAAATATCCTCTTTTTATATTGATAAATATATATTGTACCGAAAACCAGCCTTAAGGGTTGGGCCGCTGCTTATGGGCCAGTGCAATGTGCTTGCCCCCCGGGCTAAAGTCTGCCAGCCCTCCCCTGCTGTTAGATGGGCGACCACGACTTTTTTGAGTTCTCCTGTGTGAATTTAACTTGCCACATTGTCAGTTCTATAACTATTTGCAGTTCAGACACACGCTATCCTAGATAATAGGTCTAAGTAGTTTGTCTTTGTGAAATCCCCAGTAATAATACTGTTGGATGATCATAAGTCAAAAATAAGGGGCTAATCTCTCATTTATACCGTGTATTATTGGAGAACGCAGACAGACTTCACTGGGAAACAGACGTTGGACAATATTCAAATAAACAATGGAACGACACAGAGAGGAGCAGAGTGAGATTTCTGGGAAATAGATATTAGGCAATTCCAGCTGTCCTCCATGTAAATGGCTTCATAAGCAATGGTTATAAGAAGTATTCATCCTCTTTGGCATTTTCTGGGGTTTTGCATGCAATTAATTAAGAAAAAAACTGACATTACATTAGTGTGTTTTGTTGATCAGCAGTAAAACAAATCCTGAAGGTATCCACTTTGATTATATCATGTGCGAAAATAAATTGTAACAATGTTAAAGTGAATATTTTTTATAGCCGCGGTATTGTGTATTTGTGTATTTATGTATTTGTGTATTTGTCTATTAATGTTGTACATCTTTTTTTGCGCATCGATTTCTAGTCTTAGAAAGGAATGCGGCACTAATTGTGTCGACTTAAACCCCCACCAGTTGTTGATAAGATGATCTGAAATGTGTTTTCTTTTTGAATTTCTACTTTTCAGCAGGGCTTGATTATAAGCTGACTAGTCTGCAGGCTTTTGGAGGGGCTCAACATATTTTGGGGAAGGGTTTTCCACCAAAGTAAAAAGAAAACCTGAAAGAAAAATGTAGTACGGTTTAATCTTGACATATTTCCATGGTAAAAGCTGAAGACAACGAGTCATCTTTGAGCGGACGCTTGCGGATAATAGAGTAGGAGAGACAATGATGGCGACAGGCGCAGACATGATAGCTCCCTCCCCCTTCACATCTTCACCCCCAGTAGCGCTTGTTCATGCCGCTGTTCTGCTGTACGTTGTGCCCTTAATGAAGAAATGAGTGATAAGGATTTTCGAGACCCTTTAAAAATCCAAGTGGAGCTCTCCAAAGCTGCCGCATCATGGGGGCGTGGCCATGCAAATTGCATCCTCCTGGCCCCACCCCTTTAGCAAACTATACCTATTTCGGCCTATTACAGCAGGGGGTGGGGCCATAATAATGATATTACCCCCACCCCACTTCATTAATGAAGTGGGAAGGTTGCCAGAGGTTGCCCTGCTCTATGGGAGCAGGGAGAACTCTCAAAAATTTGTGAGTCTCCCGGACATTCCGAGAGAGTAGAGAACTGTGGTTAATACACAAGTAAAAACGTGCACATAAGCTGCATTGCAATTATTACATCATACTCATGGAATATTTTTTTTAAATGTGTTTTAAAGGCATTTAATTGCCTTTTTCAGTGTGGTCAATCTTGTTCAAGCCAAACACATATGTAAAAACTTCTTAATCACCTTTAATTGTTCTCTGATATGTGGTCCTATGGAGCTACTTCTGAGTTTTCAACTGCATTGTCGCAGTCAGATGCTCTGTAATATACAGTTGAAAAACATACTCTGCAGCTCAACGCAAGTTAAGTGTGTAGATATGTACAGTCTCGCCTGGTAGAATGATTCTTATTTTAACAGCTGTTTACATGCACTTAACTTTTTAATTACAAAACACGTTTTAAATAGCGAAGCTTTAGGTAATCACGCCTCTGTTATTTTTAAGGGTGTATTTCCTACTGCAATAAATCACATGAAGAAAAGAATTCACAAGAGAATCTGTTAGAGTTTTTCTTTTTCATTTTCTATATACAGTAAGATGGAGCAGTATTCCTTATAGTAATATCTCTCCATATTGCAGCCATGTGGTTTACGCTTCTTTTCAATTTATCAATTTGTGCCCCTATCGTCTGAAACTTTTTCTAATACTTTGCATGAAATAATTGTCTTGTCTTTTCTGCAATCTCAGAGGTCTGTCCTGGCTGGTTTGTTCAGCTATAAATCCCCCAGCTGCCTGACTTATGGACATTCGTAAAGCACCTTGGAATAATTTACTACAAAGTAGTATTATTATGTTTGATGAACTCAGTGTTTTGAACATATGGCAGATGTATCATGTGTACAACAGCCTTATCAAGTATGTATGAGTGTTACATATTGTATATTGGTTCAGCCAGACAGCAAAGGTTACAAAGTATTCAGTGGGCTGTGTGATCAGTCATACAGCAATGTTGGTCAGAGGGTTGTTGTCTTGTGTTAGCTGTGTAGAGGGCGGTAATAGGGTAACCTAGGTAGATTAAGATGCTGGTTGAGGAATATTATAAGCTTGTCTGAAGAGGTGGGTTTTCAGAGAACGCTTGAAGGTTTGAAGACTAGAGGAAAGTCTTACTGTGCGAGGGTGGGAATTCCACAAAGTGGGAGCAGCCTGAATAAAGTCCTGTAACCGGGAATGGGAGGAAGTGATGAGAGTGGAAGAAAGACGTAGATCTTTATACCAACGACATTCAGGGAGATTTTTGTACAATTTAATGAAATTCACAGGTAGACTGCAACTGCATTAAATACATGTTGCCTGTAATTAGGAAATGGTACTTTTACCGCACCAAAAGTCTAAATAAGTGGTTTCTATAAAGGAGGTGGATTAAGTCATGCCAAAAATGAAAGTATTTGTGTTTCATAGTGTTCATTTCACTGATACAAATGTTTGTGATCATTTATAAGACGTGTGAGGGGCAGCAGTTCATTGTCTTCCTCTGCCGATACAAGGACTTGCTACAGTAATTGTCATTTTTATAATGTAAATAGTTCACTTTATATACAATTAAACAAGTAGTAAACATTTATGAGCTATGAGGTCAGTTGCTCTGAAAAAGAAGACACATGTTGCATCTGTTCACTCTTATCTAGATAGCAATCATTTAGCGCAGACTATAAACTTGTATAATTACTGTAAATGGATGGAGCTATTTGATATGACAAAAGACTAAGGGGTATATTTGCTAAAGTGCAGGTTTGAAAAAGTAGAGGTGTAGCCTATAGCAACCAATCAGATTCTAGTTATCATTTTGTAGAATGCACTAAATAAATGATAACTAGAATATGATTGGTTGATATAGGCAACATCTCCACTTTTTCAAACCCGCAGTTTAGTAAATATACCCCTGCGTTTTATTGTATTTAGATTTGCTGCCCTTAATTGTTTAGTCAATGGGTGCGGGGATTAATGTACCGTCAGTTAATACCAGATAATTAAATATGAAGCATCTGAATCTTTAAATGAGGAACATATAAAAAAAAATCCAGTTTCATTACTTCTATTATTTTTAATATAACTTCAAGAAAGAAAGCATATGATATACAGTTACATAAAAACATTTTGAAAAAAAAAAGGTAATTACAAAAAATAGAAAAGATATTAGTCTTTACAAACATCTCCAACTAACAACGTAGGCCTGGATAGAGTTCACTGACTTCAAATAAAAAACATATTTTGCATTGAAGACATTAAGGCTGTGCCGGATCTGGCCAATGACACAAGCCAAGTCAGTAAAATTATGTTATTTTTTTATTTTAACCCAGAGAACTCCTCACAATACTAAGGGGAAGATTCAACTGGGCGCGAGGTGACACGATGCGTCCACGGAACAGTCCGCGGAAACACATTATGTTGGTGTTTTTACTAAAATCTCCGCTTGTCTCCCCTCGCATCCTATAGAGAGGCAAGGAAAAATGAGCAGAGATTTCTGTATCACCTGGCAAGGTGCGCAGTTGGTCATCGAGGCCATGTCTAACGTGAACCTTGTGGCTCATTGAATCTGCCCCTAAATTTTAAACATTGTGTGGTGGTATCCTTCAAACTACTGTAAGTATTGTAAAACCATTCCACTTAGTGGTCAGTTAATCATACAGGGTGAATTCACTAATTCACCATCTGCGTAGGTGTGGTTGGATCACGTACCACTAATATGTGGTTTTTCACCTGCTTTTGATTCCTAAAAAAAAACATTGATTCACTTTGCAACCTTTTGAACATTTCGGGCCTGAATTAAGTCGGAACACAAAATGTGCTTATTTTACTTGTCTGCAACTTTTGCATCGTTCTGCCCCAGATTCAAAACCACATCAGTCCCTGCCCCATTGGAGCTTACAGTCTAGCAGCCAATTAACCTACCACTATGTTTTCTGGAGTGTGGGAGGAAACCGGAGCACCCAGAGGAAACCCATGCAAACACGGGGAGAACATACAAACTCCACACAGATAAGACCATGGTTGGGAATCGAACTCATGACCCCAGTGCTGTGAGGCCAAAGTGCTAACCACTGAGCCACCGTGCTGCCCATATATGTTGGATTGCTTGTTTTTTTTTCATGTTATTTTTAATTTAATTATGAATTTTATTGACTCAAACCTTTCCCCTCCATTTTAATTTCCTTCATATTCATATTTACATTTTTACAACTTAAAAAACAAGTTTTAATATCTACAATGTAAAAATGTCGGTTTTCTACCTATTTTTTCCATGTTCACATCTCAATTTTAGTTTACAAAGTTCCTGAAAACAATGTGTATACAGTATATCATAGTGTTAGTTATAATTATATATTATTGTCAGATGTTAGAAAACAAAGCAGAGTTTATTGTATTAAGAGGATAAGAATATGACCCTATCCGCACCTGGCCAATAACTAAACGATAAATAATTAATATGAGACAGCAGCTAATGATAAGTGTAGAATCTGTCTGGGAAGTATCTATTTGTCCAGCACAGAAAAGCTTCAAGGACCATTTGCTTTCATTACCCGGAAATGTCCTAATTCAGTAGAAAATGTTACCAATTATGACTCCCAATTTCTGAAGGAGGCTACATTGTATCAGTTGTCTCCTCTGATCGTCTTCTCTTTTCGTTGTGTATGTAAGATCTCATTGCAGCTCTGTACAATCTGTTAGTACCATTAAAATAAATAAATAGGAATTAGTGGCGCTATATAAATAAATGATGATGATGATGATGAGTGTATGCCTGGGTTATGTCTGTTTGTAAAAAAAAAATGCACAATGCGTTTATTTTGTGAGCCTTAATGAATCAGGAGCACTGTTTGTATACTAAAGCATGGGGACAGATATAACAGGAAGGATGTCGTTCCATGGGTATCTATGACCAACTACGGATGTCTCTTCAGTGAGAGTTCTTCTCTACATCACTCCTTAATAACCCTGCTTAGCCCTTACTCCTAGGAGTGTATTTGCTAAACGGCGGGTTTGAAAAGTGGAGATGTTGCTTATAGCAACCAATCAGATTGTAGCTGTCATTTATTTAGTACATTCTACAAAATGATAACTAGAATTTGATTGGTTGCTATAGGCAACATCTCCACTTTTCCAAACCCGCCGTTTAGTAAATATACCCCCAGGACTCGATCAGAATGATCCTTATGATTATGGGCTGGGAAGGATTGGTTAAGAGCTGAACACTTAGAAGAAAACAGATAAATGAAGGATTTTGTTGAACTTCAGGGTTACTTGAACCTTTCCCGTCTTGTTTTTTGACAACACAGACAAATCAGTCACTTTCTCCAGTCACAATCCTATAAACCAGAGTTTTCTTGACCCCAAACGCCCTTTAAATGTGTTATGTCTCTAATTTACCTCTCCATATATTATCCCAAATATATTCTATGCTCCAGTCCCACAAACACTCTCCTCCTACATTCTTCACCGTGAAATGGGAATTAGATCTTGTTATTCTAATATCCCCAGAACAATTAGTCAAGATATGAAGCTGTATTAGATCAGAGAACTAATGCAGTGGAAAAAAAATCCAATCTAATCATCTATAAGTACAAATGGCCAATACAACTACAACACAAGTGCCCTGATACATTTATTACACTGCACCAAAATGCCCTGCTCGGTTCTGAGACACTTGCTGAATGCTGCGATTAGGGCCTGATTAAGGGTTCTGGCCACCCCAAGCTAATACACCCGTAGCCCCCCCCCCCCCTTCCCAAATCATTAAAGGAAAATTCAGGAGTATTCTCCAGCAAACACATTTAGACAGTTTCTCTTACCTGTTCTTTCTTGCTTGTTCTTGCAACTTTGTTGTCGTTTAACTATCTTCTGGAAAGTTGTGGTCCTGTTTTGAAAATGTGCAAACATTACAAACTCTCAATGATTAGGCTCTTTAGAGAGCATCTTCATGAACGCCACACTATACAGAGATCATGCCGTCCCCAAAAGTGGCCAATTCATGACCCCCCCAGCCATTTCATAACACCACAGCGGCCAATTCATGACCCCCCCCAGCCATTTCATCACACCACAGCGGCCAATTCATGAGTCCCCTTTCAAATCCTAAAACTCTATGACCTCTGAAAGATGCTACTTATATCCCAATGGTGACACACAGTTTGAGCTCCTTCTTGCATAGCTTGTACATTACACTCTGTCACCCCTCATTACACTGCCCCCCCTTCAGAACACTCCATCTGCTTTCTACACGCTGTCCCCCTCTCTGCTCGCACCCTGTCCCCCTTTCTGTCCCCCCTGTCTGCAGGCTCTCTGTCCCCCTTTCTGTCCCCCTCTCTGCTCGCTCTCTGTCCCCCTTTCTGTCCCCCCTGTCTGCAGGCTCTCTGTCCCCCTTTCTGTCCCCCCTCTCTGCTCGCTCCCTGTCCCCCTTTCTGTCCCCAGGCTCTCTGTCCCCCTTTCTGTCCCCCCTCTCTGCTCGCTCTCTGTCCCCCATTCTATCCCCCCTGTCTGCAGGCTCTCTGTCCTACTTTCTGCACACTGTCATTTTTGTCAGTGTTTCAGGGGTTGGCCAAAAATGTATGTATACATTATTAAATAAATATTATTATTAATATTAATTACCAATTTGTACCATAGCTGTTAGAAAGAGAGATAAATTCAATTGTTCATCGTAAAAATGTACACTTTTCATAGTCATTAACCTAGTTTTTAATTCACATTTCGTTGACTGACTTATGTCATTTGATTGGAAGTATCTTTAAATCTGTAGTCACTGCCTCACTGGTTATGGTCTGTGCTATAAATTTAAATTTCTATATCTCATGTTTGTTACTGGACGCACCGCACAAAATTCAGGGTAAAAGTAAAGTGAATAGTTGTTCATCATCAATACAGGATATTTATTAAATGTTTATGAGCGGAACACTTAGGGGCATGTTCAGTTAAGTCTAAACATTGCGGATACATGTGGCTGCTGGTGTAAAGTGACAATACGGTATCACAATATCGCGGATTTCCCTTCGCAACCCTATGAGGTGCTCGCGGAAATCCGCAATGTTGCCGTAACGTGTTGCCAGTGGGATCCGCGATCTTTAGACTTTAATTGAATATGCTACTTAGCGTTTTTTAAATAAACATATCAATAAATCTATATTAAACCTATACTAGGCAATCTATATTGAAGAACATTTGGTAGTTATACTAAGACAATCTATCATTTAAAAAAGTTTCACAAATTTAGAACAGATACCATGACTTCAGAAAATAGCATAAAGGCTTTTGTGTAGAAGTACATGTGTGTGTGTGTGTGTGTGTGTGTGTGTGTGGAGGGGGGGGGGAACACAGTCTTTGCCCATTAAACAGAAATCATTGGGGGACAACTGCCCCCTGGGTACCCCCACCCCTGTATACATCATACTCTTTTCTCTCACATTTCAATGGGATCTAATAAATCTCGGAAAGCTGAAAAAGCAGCAAAATAGTTTCTGTGATGCTACTAGCCCCACCCCTGTGCGTGAATCCACCAATCCACAAAGTGCAATTATGCACAGCAAGTCTGACATTCTGTCACTCAAACACTGTCTGCTCTGCTAGAGAAGCTCTTCTCCTCCAAACATGGCAACCTGCTGCAGAGGAGAGATAGAGCATTGTGGACATCTATAGTCAAGTATAAAATATTGCATTTATTTCATATATATTATTCAGCTCAGTAACAGAGAGGTTTGATATATTTAAATGTCATATATCGGCTTGACTTGCACTTCTCCCTGACTAACAGCTGAGAGCTTCCAATGAACAACTCTTCATCCACAGGCTACTAGTGCTGTCAGAGAGAATTGAGAATGGATCGATGCAGGTGAACGTGAGAGGCAATGAGATATATTTGGATAATGTAATTCATAGGTATTATTCTCCTTTTACATTTTTGTCTGAAGAAGAAACCATAGATTCCTGACATTGGAAAGTGTTTACATTTAATTATCCATTAAAATATATCATGCTTGTGCCACATTTTAAATAATGTTTTCATAGGAGTACAAATTACATGTTTTCCTTCCTTCCCACTGGATTGCACAACACAAAACTGTTACAAATGCAGCATTGTAATGTTTAACCACTATTGATAGATCGATACACATCACAGTTTTTTTTTTTTTTTTAAAGCTTTTATCAAGTCCTTTGAGCTAAATAATCTCCAGATGTGTATTGCGCTCAGTGGGGTACAGGCGTACCTGAGCTGCTTGGGCTATGAACTGTTTACATCTTGCAAGTTAGCACAGAAGACCCATATAGCTTTCCTCTGGGACCACTAGCTGCAAATTTATGATGATGAAGTGAGGCAGCCAAGGGAGTGGATAACAAAACAGATATCGCGTTTGCACGGTTTACTGTACAGAAGTGTTATGTAAACTCTAGATTCATCCTCCTCCTGACCTCTTTACTAAAGAATGGGGTGGATCCCCCTAACGTAACATACATCGCACATTCTTCATTGCGACAGCATAAAACTATCACCTTGCCAAATACCAGTTGTTCAGAGGTGCTGGTTGGAAGCTTGCACAGATCGCTGGCTCTCTAGAGAGGGCTTATTTTTTTTATTTTTTTCCCCTCTAAATTATGATGTTGTGGCTAAATTCACAAAAATAATCCATTTGTTCCAAGAGCTACGTCTGCAACTGATGTGTTGTGTTTAATTCTTTTGATCATCGTGTCGTAAAACTTTATTGCCATAAAAATACATCAGTTTTTTATTTGGAATTCCACGTTGGAGAATGGTGACCCGTTATAAAAGAGATTCTAATAATCACTTGTTATATATGTTTTTTTTCTAGATAATATTTTCCATTAATAATAAACCAAGTGAGGCACTGTCTAGAACTGAACTTGAAAATCTTGGTCCTCTTATGTGGGGTGACATTGAGTGTCCCAGATGGACTTATCTGTGTGTTGAGAGATGTACATAGATTAATATACTCTTTTACTGCCATTCCCAACTGATGGTTTTAGAGTTCTCTGTCACATTAATTTGATTTATAAATGTGCGGTTTCCTCTCTTTTACCCTCCAACCCTCAATAGTATAAGGAGAGTAAAATCTTTTGTAGATACCATATGGCCATATGTTCGTTCTAACTGGATTTTTATCTTGAGATTCAGGCCTTTGGGATTGTTTTATGGTGACTCATAAATTAGTAACTAGGATAAGGCAAGAAGAGCTTTGTAATGATTTTAGAAACATTCTATCATAGGTCCTGATAGGCAGTGTTGGTTTCTCTGACGGTTTCTTGGCAATCTCTCTGCAAAAATGGAATTCCCATTGTGTAAACCCTCCATATAAGTTATAGAAACATGGACCACTGCGACTTGGTAGACACACGACTATTAGGTGGGAGGAAGAAGTTCCAGAGGGGAATTTTTTCATCAACAATTATTATTTTCATCAAGTTCATCTTAAAATGTTTACCAAGATCACAATTATGTTTGTCAATGATTATTATTCAATCAACTTGATTAGCTGTGATTAGCAAGTCCAGTATAGCCAAACCCAAAGTTTGTTACTGTACTAAGATTATACAGTCCAAATACAATGAAAATATGGTAGGTCAGCAGATGTTTTTTATTCTGGATAATGATTCTGTTTCTTTGACAGGACCAATTTAGTGTTAGCGAGCTGTTATAGAAATTATTCTGTTTCGCATATTAACTCTGCAGCTTGCTTCCTTTCCACAGGATCCAGAACTTGTCTTACCATGCCCGGCCATCTTGTTCGGCTATTCTAGTCCACTCTTGCAGATTGAAGCTGTTCCTTGCAGGTGACCAGGGTAGAGGTGGAAGGTTATGCTGCGGTTATGTTGGGTCTTCAGTTTTCCGGTGTAATTGCTGCCACTTTGAACACTCTAGATCAGTGGTCAATTCGGTCTTTAGCAGTCTGGAGGTGCTTGTGATGATATAGGATGCCTGCAATGAAAAAGTTCCTGAGACCCTACGCGTTTCACCCTCTTATACAGGGCTTCATTGTCCCTGGGGATCTATCTTGTGATCTAATTAGTAAACACATCTGATTATCACACATTGTAATAACCATAGAGGATTTCTACACACATTCATTTATTTTCTAGGAAGGGTGAGAATACCACCTACCCCAAAGGCAACATTTGGGCATTAGTAATATGAACAGAATCCGCACAGATAGCTTTTTGCATCTATATTAAGCGTAGAAGGTTAAAAATATTCTTTTTATTGGACTTTACTTACATTTCTATGATGTTGCTTATAAGTCTACTTGGAGAGCTCACAATTATGTGAAGTTACCATTGTTTGAATTCTAGTTCCCATAATTCCTTTCTGTTCTCCTAGAGGTCCCCTGTCAATCAAGTAAGGAATTTATTTTAGCCTTACTGTTAGACACAAGCAAGCCTTCAAATGAATCCAAGCTCTGTATTTAGACATTAGGCTATATGATGGTTCTGTTTGAAATAGTGGTAAAGGATATGTGTGACGTCACGGGGGGCAGGTATGACATTTGGGGTGTGGTCAGGGACAGAAAAGAATGAAATATGAGAGGACAAAGGGGTAGGCACAGCCTACTGAGCTAGCTCATAACCTGCTTAGAGGGTCTTTATAAAACTAGGTATAGCTTATACATTTCTTTGTGCTAGGCACAAATACTTTCACATCATTAAAGTTTTACGTGTTTCACAGTTAAAACACTATCAGTGATGTACCCTGAATGTATCAGCACTAATCTGGCTGAGACTGGCAAATGCAACAGAGTAAATGATTCCATTCATTGCAGCTCAGGATTGTAATTGGAGATTCCGTTCTCGATTACAGATTCTCAAACGAAAAATGAGACATTAACTTCTTCCTATATAATTATTATACATACAAAGCAATCACTTATGCATATAAATACGAAGGATAAATAGTATAGTATATATAGCTTAAAGCCTATATTCTTCTTGCCTTAAAATAGTTTATTAATCATAAGTGTCAATAAGAGTCAAATAAAGAAACAATTTATTTTTAACTGTTATTTATGTAGTAGCTACATATTACACAGCATTTTTCGAGAATATTTAATTATTCACATTAGTCTCTGCCTCAATGAGCTTACTGTCACAGTGCTGGACACAACACGACCAGTCAAGACACCTAGTCCTGAGAGGATGGGTTGTGGGGGATAAAGCTGAAGCCGATTTCTTGGACTAGGTAGAATCGTGAGGGATGAATCTGAAGTCGATGGATTGGACTAGGTAGAATTGTGATGGACAAAGCTGAAGCCGATGGGTTGGGCTAGGTAGAATTGTGAGGGACAAAGCTAAAGCCGATGGGATGGACTAGGTAGAATCGTGAGGGACAAAGCTGAAGTCGATGGGTTGGGCTAGATAGAATTGTGAGGGACAAAGCTGAAGCCGATGGGTTGGACTAGGTAGAATTGTGAGGGACAAAGCTGAAGCAGATGGGTTGGACTAGGTAGAATCGTGAGAGACAAAGCTGAAGTCGATGGATTGGACTAGGTAGAATGATGAGAGACAAAGCTGAAGTCGATGGATTGGACTAGGTAGAATGATGAGGGACAAAGCTGAAGTCGATGGGTTGGGCTAGGTAGAATCGTGAGGGACAAAATTGAAGCCGATGGGGTGGACTAGGTAGAATCGTGAGGGATAAATCTGAAGTCAATGGATTGGACTAGATAGAATGATGAGGGACAAAGCTGAAGTCGATGGGTTGGGCTAGGTAGAATTGTGAGGGACAAAGCTAAAGCCGATGGGATGGACTAGGTAGAATCGTGAGGGACAAAGCTGAAGTCGATGGGTTGGGCTAGATAGAATTGTGAGGGACAAAGCTGAAGCCGATGGGTTGGACTAGGTAGAATTGTGAGGGACAAAGCTGAAGCAGATGGGTTGGACTAGGTAGAATCGTGAGGGACAAAGCTGAAGCCGATGGGTTGGACTAGGTAGAATCGTGAGGGACAAAGCTGAAGCCGATTGGTTGGACTAGGTAGAATCGTTAGGGACAAAGCTGAAGCCGATTGGTTGGACTAGGTAGACATGTGAGGGATGAAGAAGAACTCGATAATAGACAAACACAACAAGACTCTTGAAGCACCAACAGTTGTCATGTGTTCCTTCTGTACTGCCACCTGTCATCTGTAGCTGGTATTGCGATGGATCTTCTCACAATGCCATCTGTGGAATAGTTTCACCACTTATAAGTTCTATAGCTGTATATAATTTATTTTTCTTTTCCTGAGCAGGACAGTGACGCTGGATGCAGAATTGTAAAAGAGGGCAGCATATAGGATTTGAAATGTTCAGAATTGTTGCTAATTGGCCGGCAGACTTCTAGATAATAAAAAAGAGTCAGGTAGGCGCATGGCCAATCATGTCACTGTAATATATTATATTATCTCAACAGGCATAACAGCTGTGGGATTTAGTTTTTTATTTGCGATTGACAGGTAGAAAATTAATTTACCTTTTAACAAAGCCAGAGAAGAGTATATACATGTGTCCTTCTGTATGCGAAAATGTTGCTTACGCTAATAGATTTAGGTATACTTTCATTGAAAAACATTTATAGGAAACGAGTTTAACAAAACACAAGTCAGAGGAAAACCACAAGAGACTTAATATTAACACCCCATGCCTCAGTAATTAGTACTAAGATGTAATTGACACGTTCAACAATGCCTAATGATTGCCAGGATGACTGTAAGAAGAAATGGCCTTATGGCATATGAGAATAAGTGTTTTTTATGAAGCTAAAGTCAGTCCTTCATCGACATCCATATAAATAATGTTAATGTACAGCTCTGTAACAACTGTGGCTTTTAATGTCTATAAAACAATTGTTGAACCAAATGTGCCCTGTACTTTGTGCTCTCGCTATATAAACCCAACATCTTTGCACCAGATGTTCTGCACCCAGCATACAAACGCCCTGTCACTCATCCACATACACTTCTCACAAATGGACGTTGTGTCTGCAACATTTACTGCTTTGTATATATTTCATAAGCTGCTAGAATACGAGAGAGTTCGGGGCCTAACATGATATTTTTCCTTGTTCCTTAGACTTAATTTGACTATGTTCTCTGTTAGTAAACAAAGTTTCTTAAAGACCTATACCAAGGATTTATATGGTAATTAAGTCAAGATAATGTAAGCTGTCCTCATTTACAAATGTATCATTTTTATGCTTCCCATACCTGTATCAATATTAAGCAGCTGGATTGTGGCTCCTCTGAAAGATCATTTACATTTCAGCGGAATATTTACAAGTACCGTTGTGACGTTGCAGAAGGGTTCATACATATTCTATATGGAGTTCCTGATATTGCAGATCTTGGCAATGTTTTTACAACAACACAAAATTGTACCACCAGAAAGGTTGAGGAAAGGAGTGGAAGGAGAGGGAAATCGGTTTTGCTGCAGCATTTAGGATTGATTGAAGTGTGGATACGTGGGTGAGGTGAATTCCAGATAGGAGGTTGCAGTAGTCTAGGCGGGTGATGATGAGAGAATACATAAGAGTTTTGGTTGGATTTTGGGTTAGGAAGATGCATTTTGAAAGTGGAGATGAGAGGACTGGGAAAGAGAACTGATATTAGGAGCAAAGCAAAAGCCATAGTCAAGGGTTATTCCAAGGCAATGGGAGACTAAGTGGTGTTGTTGATGATAAGGGACATTTATGGGGAAGGGGTGACGCTGGGAGGATAATATGCTGTTTGGACATGTTAAGCTTTAGGTAGCGTTGGGCCATGCATATGGAGATAGCAAAGAGGTCACAGGGGATTGTAGAGAGGGGGAAACGGTAGGTAGATTTGGATGCAGCATAGTGGTGGTACTGGAAGCTAAATTAGCTAAATTGTTCACCAAGAGAAGTCGATGGGTTGGACTAGGTAGAATTGTGAGGGACAAAGCTGAAGCCGATGGGTTGGACTAGGTAGAATTGTGAGGGACAAAGCTGAAGCCGATGGGTTGGACTAGGTAGAATCGTGAGGGACAAAGCTGAAGCCGATGGGTTGGACTAGGTAGAATCGTGAGGGACAAAGCTGAAGCCGATGGGTTGGACTAGGTAGAATCGTGAGGGACAAAGATGTGCATGGTGAATAAAGCAGAAGGATGAGAACAGAGCCGTGTAGGACTGCAACACATAGTGGGAGTAGAGAGGGGGGTGACAGAGGTAGAGATGAAGAAGAGGATGGACAGGCAGGAAGTGAACCAGGAAAGAACTATGTCATGAAGCCAATGGAGTGAAGGGTGTGCAGGACAAGATAGGAATTTGGGGGGAGGGGCAGTCTCAGAGGGATGTTGGGGATGGTTTCTGATTGCAGAGCGTCACGAAGGAAGTGAGAGGAGAAAAAGTTAGATAGGCAAAGGAAGGAGAGAGAAGTGAAGTAGGTTTGCTTGGCTAGTGAAAGGACAGCGCTGTAATGGAAGACGTCTGCGTTGGAGTGAAATGTCCTCTTGTGCTGTTCAGCAGTTGGGACAACTTTTTTTAACATATACTTTTTATTGAATCATGTAATAATGAGAACATATCTACATTGCATAATACGAAGTTCTTAACTAAACAAATGCACGTTGTGGGTCTGTTTGGTGTGCCTGAAACTGTATGTGGTATCTGGAGCTATTTTATCTAGGGCTGAAGTACACGTGTTTTTTAGGAAAAATGAAGCAACATCCGGACAGAAGAGGATAGATATAATAGAGATAGAAGTAGTTTTAGTGAAGATGACAATTGGACTGGGTCCAGAGCATTTAGGTGTTGCTGTATACGTGTGTGTTTGGGTGTAGGGGGGAGCACGAGGTGTGATGAGGTGTGGCTGTATGTTTGCTAGTTGTACTGACAGTTGGGTCGTCAATTAGAAAGTCGAAATCACCCAGTATAATAATAGGTAGGTCAATGGATAGGAAGTAAGTGAACACAGAGCAGGAACACAGAGAAGAGAAGGTTGGCGTGAACATCAGGGGGAAGGTTTTGGAGGTATAACCCAAAGGTGCCTCTTGCAGAATGTAAAATAGTTATTTTAAAGTTGTGAACTTTTTAATATAATTTACATTTATTTATAGGGCACCACAAACTTCCCCAGCACCGTACATGCCGGCACTGCATACAAAATAAACACATCAACAGCAGTTCACAAGAGTTGACATAGCACAAATAGAGCTGAAAATGCAGGTAACAAAAACCATTAACAATACAAGAAGGGTATCATAATAAAGTAATATTACAAAGTGCATAGCTGAAGGTGATAAGATAGGGATATAAAGCTAGTGGGGAGGAGAGGGGAGCAAGGAAACAGGGAAAAGAAGAGTCCTGCCATGAGAGCTTACAATCTAAAACTGTAGCTAAAATTTTATGAAATAAAAACGTTTTTCCTGGTGAAACCGATACAACTAATAAACTTTATAATGTTTTTGGAAGATTGATAGGACTTTCCTTTTGTAACATGGTTCAATAAATATTTTTTTATTTTATAGACTTTATTTAGGGAAAACGCGCAAATTGGAAACCCCCCCCCCCACACTTCCCCATAATTCTTCTCATAGTTACTTTCACTTAGGGAGAGCTACCCAGAAACGTATCACAGAGTTAAATCGATTTATTCTCCTGACTATACTGCTGCCAAGTACTTTCCTCTAAAGGGGTTATAGGGTCAGTGGAAATTGTCAATGGTTTAATTTAAAAAATAAAGAATACAAACGAGAGATGTTGAGTCTTATGCTGGGTATAAGGGAGAAGGGAAGGCTAGGGGGGGGGTTGGACAAAATTTGGGGTCATGGTTCCTGTTTTATGGGTTGAGGAAACATCTACTCTGTGTGACTCTCATAGTCTCTCTCCAAGCGATGTACTATGGATGGTTAATAAGGGGTTAAGAACTGCTTTTAACAATGAAAAACAACAAAGTAATTATCATTTAAGAGAATATTATAATGCACTGGGGACGAGAATGAATTGCGTGTGAAAAAATACATTCTTCGGGATTGTTGCCTACTTAAAAATAAAACAAAAAAACAATACTGTGAGGCTTAGATCTGTTTGTAAAGTAGAAAAATTGCTACAATTCTGTGATTACATTCCTTGTGTCCTCAGAAAACACAGGGCGCTATTTATGAAGCTGCGGCTAAGAGCTGACTACAGAATGTGAATCATCTGTGACAAGGAATTTCTCGACCCACACGTCTGTGAAACATATGCAGCCAAAATGTGCAGAAATTAATTCTATTAAAGAAAAGCTAATTACACAAGAGATGCAAAGCTGTATGTCCACAAAGTTGCACAAGCCTTGGGGTCTTTATTTGTATTTTCTCTACAAAAATGCACAGATGCACCCAAATAATCATTTTTGCCTAATTTTAAGTATTTCCTCTTTTACCTTTATGTAGTAGCCCCTATCACGAACACACACACTGTAGGGGCAGCCATATTGTGGGCTGGGACAGTAGACATTGAGAATGCATGAAGTGCCTCAGTGATGTCATGTGGTCCTAGTGATCTGATCTACACAGGGCTGTATTCTTCTGAAAGGGAGACCTCAAGAGCTTTCTTCTATCTAGGAGGCTATTCCCAGCTCATTCCAGCAGACATACAACAGATTTTCCCTCAAAGGTTCAGGAGAAGATACTCATATCCTAAAGAAGGAAACAATTGTTGGCTCCTCATGAAATATCTACCTAAGCTTTCTGTCTGTCTTATTGGACTGAATTATCACTGTAGATCTAGATGGATGACTGTCACAACAAGCCTTGCCTGAGGACCTGTGGACGTGAAAGGGTTAATCAAGCACTCACCTCCCATACCATCCACTATGCTCTCAATAAAGCAGGATGGTCACTTCTGAGCATGTGCAGTCTGCTCAGAAGAGGTCTCTACTCTGCTTTATTGAGAGAAAAGTGGGGCCTCAGAGGGAGCAGAAACCTAGGAGCGGGAAGAAGGAGGTGACATTTCTGGGCCCCTCGTCACTTCCAGCCTCCAAATCCCCTGCACCCGCCTATTACTATGCTGCTGCCAGCAAGTCTGTCTAAAACTGACAAAACTGATTAACTCCCCCAAAACTATAACTCTAATGCACAAATTCCTTCAGAACACAAAGACAGAACGTTAGTAACTGTAGTTTAATTTGACAACAAAAGTCACCATGCTTATTGTATAAAAAAAGGGGTAAAATAATGGCATACCAAAATATTTTTCATACTTTCCTTAAAGTAAAACAGGAATAAAAACAGAATTAGTGGCGCTATATAAATAGATGATGATGATTGATGATGATGGTGATGATGATAGTACGTGAATCCTGCCACCTGGGAAGACTAGAAGGACCGGACAATTCAAAAGTAGAATGTCTGAGCCGCAAGAAGTAACAATTTTTAACAATTTTCAATATCGTTTAAATGTCCTCTTCATTGCCCAAAGCCCCCTTCACTGTGAGGTCATTGAAAGAAGAGTGTGGTATGCTAATTAGTTTCACAATGGTCCCTTTCACTCACACTTTTCTAATGCTGAATTCTATACCTAGAATATTTTTCTCCTAAAACCTAGCAGAGTTTAAATAATAATTCCATTAAACAGAATATGAATATATGCACAGGTTAATATGAAACACAAATAGGTTTGATAAATTATTTGGGAAGTTCTTGATAAGGTTGGTATCTATGCTTGACACATGACATGGGTCTAGGTATACTGATTACTATAATATATAGAGATCTCCTCAAATATGGATTATAAAAGTATTGCTTTGATGCCTGTTGGCTTCTATATGGACCATAATACAATCAGAGTGACCCACCCCCCAACTGGTCCATCTGGTATTTCCGAAATCTTTCAGTATGTGGGGTGTGGCATCACTTAAAAATCAAAAGAGATGACAAAACCAGATCTCTAAAGAGTATATGAATATACATTAACCCTTGGTAAACTTACACACTGTGGTCCTGGGTCATTAAGGAAAGGAAGGCATAAAAATTAGTAACTTTGCACCTGGGCAAAATCATGTTGCATTGGAGGGGAGGTAAACTTAAAATGTGAGGACAAATTTATAATTGGGTTAGGGCAGTCCTAGATCATCTTTAAATTTCAGTGTAAAATTAAAGCTATCAAGTATTTGTGCTACATGAAAAAACAGCCAATATTTTCCTTACGTGTAAAATAATAAACTAATTTGCACTTCTTGTACTGTAACATGGTTTGTCCAGGATAAAAGTTACTCTTTTTCATCATCATCATCATCATCATCATCATTTATTTATATAGCGCCACTGATTCCGCAGAGTTGTACAGAGAATGCTCTCTCATCAGTCCCTGCCTCGTTGGAGCTTACAGTCTAAATTCCCTAACACACACACAGACCGAGAGAGAAAGGTCAATTTAATAGCAGCCAATTAACCTACCAGTATGTTTTTGGATTGTGGGAGGAAACTGGGTACCCGGAGAAAACCCACGCAAACACGGGGAGAACATACAAAAAAAACTATTTTCTTGCCATCTCAGCATATCTACAAAGCAGTGGGTCACATTTAGGGGCGTAACTACCGTGCAAGTAGGCGTAACAGCTGCTTCGGGGGCCCAGCATCTGTTGGGGCCAATCAGAGCTTCTCAGCTCCCAAGTCTGCAGAGGAGAATGGAAATTTTCATTTCCGAGTAGAAAGTTAAGAACAGACACAGTAATGTAGGATGAGGAGGAGGCTGGGTACTTCATATGGGTAAACTAGAAAACTTTGTTGCCCCTTCAAAATTTTGAGTTACAATCTCAATCATATTATAAGGTGTGGACACCTGTTTCTACTTTCCCTTTATTTGGAACCTTGGAACCTCACTCCTGGACACACATCATTTAAAGACAAACTTTAAATGTTCAATTTAGTTGAATTGTTTTAAACAGAACAAATATATATATATATCTAATCAAAAGCCTTGAATGATGATTTTCTCTTACAAAGCGACTTTAAAGTTTAATATGTTTAATAATTAATATTATTCTACATTTGCTATTGAGGCTTTGTATCTGTAGACTGAAATGGATTTTTTTGTCAGGAAATACAAGTCTTGAAAACTATCATCTGGGTGACACATGTTGGCTGAAACAGGGACATCAACATGACCATGACTGGGGCTTGTGTGTGGCCGGGAAGAAGTTCATCTATAAAGTCTTTCTGGAAGGGATATTATAAATCAGAGCTGTAGTGATGTGAGACGTACTGTAAGAGATAACGTTACAGATATGCACAATAACATTTCATCAAGCGTCAAACAGGATAGAGTCAATGACATCCACCACATCGACCATCGGAGCGTCTCATCTTCTGAACGTTGTGGTCCAGTAAAAGGCATACAAAGTTGTTTTATATCCAGACCCCAGATAACAACTGTAAATCATTAGACTGTTTCAGCAGAATGGTAATAAAACAAATATTTATCTCTGCTGTGTCCGGGTAGCTGTAAAGATTCAGTTGCGTTTCCTCCATGTGTAACTATCCTTGAACTCCTGATTCCTACCATGTTTCTACTGGCATAGTCATTTCTTCTGTAAGGCCTTACCATGGATGTGATCTGCAGACCCTGCTTTAATGATGGCTACTGAAGCATAGCCTTAAAGTTTGGATGCTGAGTGTGTGTTTGTAATAAATTATAAATATATAGACATTTTTTGTCTATTTATTACTAGCATCCTTTGCAAGAATATCGCTCAACCTTATAACCCTCACCTGCACCTAGGTAGTGTCCCTCAGCTAATTGTAAGGTCGGGGTCCTCCACCACCAGCGAGCCGGAAGAAGACCTCTGTTACGATACAAAGAGACTACCACACCGCCTGCCGCATCATCCTGACTTATTTAAGCAAAGCCATGGCTTGAACGATGGAGTTAGATAAATAGGATGCGCGTACCCCCATGACTGAAGAGTGTCATACAAATACTACTGCTTCACAATGCCATTCATTCGTTGCATGACATTTTTCATGTATTTTGCAACTTTATTATCATAAATACACAATAATTTACATGGCCTTACATGGTCTTATTTGTGTGGAGTTTGTATGTTCTCCCTGTGTTTGCGTTGGTTTCCTCCGGGTGCTTCGGTTTCTTCCCACACTCCAAAAAATTACTAGTAGGTTAATTGGCTGCTATTAAATTGCCCTTAGTCTCTCTCGGTCTGTGTGTGTGTGTTAGGGGATTTAGATTGCAAGCTCCAATGGGGCAGGGACTGATGTGAGTGAGTTCTCTGTGCAGTGCCGCGGATAAATCGATGATGATGATAAACATAACACACATATTTGAGGTTCAGTATAGCTACTTTTACGCCATGACAATCTAGAACCTGGATGATTAACTCTTTGGCTGCCAACATTGTATGTTTCACTGCATAGACTATCCCACACATAGGGGGAGATTCAATCTGCTGTAATAATAATCTTCAGTGAGACAGGGAGAGCCCAACTCACATAAGGGATGCTCTAACATGGGCTTCAATGTCACTGACAACTATGGCCATATAATAAGGGGATAGAAATAAATTCTCACACAGAAATATTAATAAGTAATCTTTAATATTGCTCAACCAAACCTACAACAAAGTATACATGTACACATAATTGGAGTTCTTATAAATATTGCAAGTTTCATTGAATACTTAACACTCGATTAGTGGAACTTTGGATAAAAAGGCTGCGCTACTTCCTCATAAATAAAAAAACTTAAGTTGTTGTATTAATGGTTTAATACAATGAAAAGGAAATATTTACAAATATATATATATATATATATATATATATATATATATATATTACATATATATGTTCTATAAATATGCAAACATACATATGCTATACATCTACATACACACAAACACACACACACACACACACACACATATATATATATATATATATATATATATATATATACATAGATATATGTATTCTATACATCTGGATTCATACACACACATATATATATATATATATATTATTATTTTTTTCTATACATCTGGATACATACATTTGTTATGTGGATACACACACCCATATACTCATTGTACTACTGGGGTGATACAATGAGAGGTATGTAAGTGTTTAGCCTGTTTTCGATAACGATAACAAAAATAATAATAATTGTTTGGTTCATTGAAAAATCAAAGTTATGAGATACATAATTTTCTGTTATCATCATTGGAGTGTGACTGAGCGCTATGTACCATCTCTGTGGGTGAAACCCGTGGCAATCTTGTGTACTGGTCTTCTAACATTACAGCATTAACAGGGGGACCTCCCCCTGTGTCATTTTGTGATCACTTATATATTTATCTTATGCTGTCTATTTAATAGTCACTATTATATGTCATTATATATTACTTTATTACACTGTAAAACATTTATTTCTCACCACTTATTTGTCATAACAAACAGGTTTTGAATTATACACTGACGGACTGCCTTATATTTAGTCATTATTACCTATTGTATATGTTATATAATCATGTTCTGTAATTAATGGTATTGATGATGTCTTACAATTTACTCTTTTCTAAAGTGTTTATGTTACTGATTAATAAAGTGGTCCATTTATTTATTGATGCGGTAGTATTAAAGTACATCATATAGACTGTCGGAGAGGAGGTGGATCCAAAGAAATTGTGTATTCACTGCTAAGGTTTTGGATACAAACAGGGGAATCCTATTGAATGTCCCCCAGAGTTTAATTTTTTATATATTTATATATATATATATATATATATATATATATATATATATATATAGTTATTATTTTTATTATTTTACATTATTCCTGCTGTAAACAACTCAAGCCATTAACAGGAGAGTTGACCTACCCACCAACTGTCCAAAATCAGCGCAGACCTTTAGCAGCGGAGATAGTTAAATATAACCAGTAGATACTATGTCACAGGAAGCACAATCGCTTTACCTGGCAGGAGAGGAAAAAAATACATCATGAAAACTTTGCTGGAAAGCCGATGGTAGCAACAGAGAAAGCAGGTGCAGGAACCAGCTCCAGACTTCAGCTAGAGGCGAGCCAAGCTGCAATTATAAAGTCTGTACCGTTAAACCATGACTCAGTACTCCTGGTGAGGGGCTTCAGAAAGATTTAATCACGCACCAGGCAAAACGCTTTCCTGGAACTGACTGCCGTACTGCCGGCTGCTTTCATTGTTTATGCTGCTAGGATGGATGGGTGAGACATACAGCGTACGCTTCCACTGTGTAAACACAAACACAGACACACACTAATGTATATATTCATTTACATCATTAGCTTATAGGATTCATGCTTGACCGCTGAATTCCTGCTGCTACACTCACATGTCTGTATTAATATTACTCTCTCTTGAAGTGTCTATTTCTTTTCCTTATTTCAAGAGCTTACTGGATTCAAATGTTGTTATTTTTCCCCACTTGATTATTCAGCCAAATGTACTGAGTGTTTTTCTTTGATTATGCAATACTCTCCAGTTTTATATACAAAAAAACATCAGAGCTGTCTTAACTCATGGACACGCTGGGCAGTTGCACGGGGGCCCCAGGAGCATTGGGGCCCCATAAGCTTGCAAACTTTTTAGTATATTATTGCAGGAGATTTATTCAGAACCTTCAAACTCTCTTTATTAAAACACTTTGGTGAACTAATCACCCCAGTATCAGCTGTTATCTGTACATGCCATCTTGCTGTTGCGAATACATATCTTAACCTTGGCGAAAACAACGTACACGTAATAATTGTACGTAATACATAAGCAAGACAAAAACAATACACAATTTTGTGAAGCAATTTTTGAAGCAATTCTCTGCATAGAAATTTTGAAAATGTTTGTGTTGAACACTTGATTACTAATAACTAATTTATAGTAATTTCGTACTGTGCCATCTCCGTCTGTATGATTTTCCAACTCAGCACCATTGTTATGTTGAATTTCTTGTTTTTCAACTTCAAGGCTCATGTGATATTGTCCAAATGTTTGTGTGGATTAATCTCTGCTGTACAGCATGTTTTTTAATGTTTAAACCCTGATTTTTTTGGAGGTACCAAAGCGTAATTGTATCAATAATTTACATTTTTATTCCTGTGAGTGGTTATGCAGGTAGGGCTCAGTGCACTGCTTCGCCCGGGGCCTATAATGCTGTTAAGACGGTCCTGTAAAACATAATAAGGATTTGTTACCCATAAAACACGTTTGTATGCTACATGTGGATGTGACAGATGGGTGTGTAGAATTCTCTGATGCTATGGCTAGATCAATGACCCATGCCAAAATACTTGGACCCTGTTTATTTTAGCTCTTGTGTCAGTCTAATTGCATTTCTGTTCTCTCCATGATACTGGACTATGTAGACTTTATTAAATAATTTATTCATTGAGCATTAGCTCAACAGCCAATAAAGCTAATTTACGAACTAGAAAATCAATGTCACATATGTGCTCTCTGCAGACCCGCAATGTCTCCTTATGTGTGCTCTGCAGACCCGCAATGCTTTCTTACATGCACTCTGCAAACCTGCTATGTCTTCTTATGTGCGCTCTTACCAAAATGCTCTGGACATTGCCAAACACATAGCATTTCAATATCTCATATTCGCTCAGGCTTCTAATCTGAAAGTTACCTATAAAATATTGATATTGCTCCTCAATCCTCCACACGTCCACTCCAACTACCATCACAGCAAGATTTGCTTCAAGGAAAAGATGGACAAAATCCAAAATCCCTCAAGTAAAAATGTGCTCAATTCCTTTACTACATCCTCTTGGACATTCATATGAATCCACAAATGAAGATGAAGTCAACTTCACTCCAACTCTTTTACCTATTTACTATAACCTATCCTCTCAGGAATCAACTACTCCCTCTGTACCGTGCTGATTTCTTAACTAACATCTGTAAATACCATGTCGATATTGCACCTTTTCTAAAAAAAATACATTTGTGACCTAAATACTCTCTTGGTTTATTGCCCAGTCTCTCAATTCCTGTGTCCATCCAAACTTCTTGAGATGTTTGTCTACGCTCACATCACAACATATTGGTCCTTGTTAACACTTCATATAGACTAACTACACTGACTGAGGTGGTCATTGATTTAATCACTGTTAAATCTAAAGCCTATTACTCGCTCTTTATTCTTCTTCTCTAACTCTCTGCTGCATTTCATACCATTGACCATTTACTCCTCATACCAGTGCTGTATTTCATAGGTCTATAGCACACTCTTCTATCCTGGTTCTCACCCTACCTATCAGACCACTTATTCAGTGTTCGTTTCTCTGGATCCCCCTCCTCTCCGCTTCCTCTGTCTGATAAAGTCTTACATGGCACAGTCATAGGTCCTCTGCTCCTCTTTATCTACACCACTTCTCTTGGACAATGAATAAGCTCCCTTGGGCTTCAGCATAACCTCTATGCAGATGATACAAAAATGTATCTATCCACTCTGGATCTTTCACCATCTGTGTTGGCCCTCATTACGGACTGGCTTTCTGAGATTTCATCTTTAATGTCCTCCTGCCACCTCATATTCAATCTTTTGAAAACTGAGCTGTTAAACTTTCCACCAGCCAATAGAAGCTACTTACTAGACATCTCTATATGTTTCTTTGTGTTGACAACACAACAACAACAACAAACCCAACAATAAACCCAACAACAAACCCAACAATAAACACAACAACAACAACAACACAACAAACCCAACAATAAACCCAACAATAAACCCAACAACAAACCCAACAATAAACCCAACAACAAACCCAACAATAAACCCAACAATAAACCCATCAATAAACCCTAATCCTAAATCTTGCTGTGTAGGTGACATCCCTGACACAGAACCGTCATTTATCGTACACATCTAATCTGTCTCCAAATTCTGTTACATGCATCTAAGAACCATCTTCAAAATATTAATATATAATTATAAACAAGGCACTGTAAATATTTTACTGCATGCGCTCATAATCTCCTGCATTGACTATTGCAATTCCCCTCTTAGGGATATTTCCCTAACTAGACTTTCATACCTGCAATCCATTTTAAAGCAGCGATTACATTAAACCTCCTACTAGGGCTGCTTTATTCATTAATATGAATCAATATGAATATGCTAAAATATGGGTATTATACAATAGCCTCTAGATTATTGGCTATGTTTTGGACACAAGCCATAGAGTACAGTATGGGGTATGTAGTGTTCACTATCAGTCCCCAGGGGTACACCAGACAGGTTTTATGGGTACTTTCACTAGTTAAATTAAATTGAAAATAACAATTTTATATGTAAGTAACGAAAAAAACATATTCACATCAAAATAGAAGTGTATTCTTTTAAACACGCTGAGACACAATGGGTTACTTAGAATGAATTTACATAGCATTCTGGTCCTCGGGATACATAGATAAATGGTATAGGGAATGTATTAATCACTAGCCACCAGTTAGCTACACAGGTTTAATTGTATATTATACAACAGAGAATGGGATCTGTTTTTACCACTAACCACCAAGAAATGGAAGTCTATGGTATGTACTGATTATTCACAGGGTCTCTGTGCTCTTATGTATGTATGTATATATATATATATATATATATATATATATATATATATATATATATATATATATATATATATATATATAGAGGCACTCTGGTAGGATATTAAATGAGGTTGCTTTTTTGAGATAATGTGTCTGAGTCGCTTTCGATATGAAATGCGCGCCAAATTGTTAAAAAACTTGTCTCACTACTGTGTATAAAGTTTGGATTTTTGGGGAAAATACAAAAAAAACAACTTGTTCAACCTATGAGAAATAAACAATTTAAAGGGAAAAGATGCACAAATCCCCATCTGATCTCTGGCCCATTCCAGTTTGTTTCTTTATTTGTACATCGGCTTTTGTTGTGTTTGTCCACAGTGATCTATGATGTGGGGTTATGGGTTACAGTTTACAATGTCATATTTAATGTACATTGAAGAGGTCTCGAAGCCAGAATCTGCCTTGGCGGGACTGCCCTGATGGATTCCACAATAAATATTGTGGGACGTTTCAGAGAATCTTGGAGAGATTCACAAAGGACAGCTGGAAAATAGATCCACAGCTCACTTAACCCTCCGGTTGCTGCAGACCTCACAAGGCAATTCTTGACAGCAAGGGGTCATTTTTTATTTAGAGGGGGTTGGTGTCAAGGCTGGGGCTGAGGGGTGTCAAAGAAAAGTTTTCCCAACAAAATAGATATTTTTAAACATTTATTTTATCCCTTATGCACTGATATAAGTAATGATTGTTTTGCCAAATCCCTTCTCTTGCCTTTTGTAAGCAGTTTCAGGGTTGACAAGCCGAACACCAGCTGTTCAACATGAAAACATTGACTAAAAGAAACAATACATGGCTATGGCCCTTCTTTTCAAAAATCGCTCCTTGCCTCATGTATCAGTGACTGACAGGCCACGCCGCCGGCAGCTTGGCCAAAATACCATTCGTCAATGGCTGCGTTAATATTGGTGGCGGACAATGCTGCTGCCTTACAGTAGCCACACCCACTTTCCCACCGCCAGCTGCAATTGTTTTTCCGCTACCTTATGCATCAATTATTTCTCAAACCTCTTAGATTGTAAGCTCATTGGGGGAGGGTCGTCTCTACCTTCTGTTTTATGTCACTGCATGTTATTTATTTGTATCGTGATCAGAGCTAATGTGTATTATATGTATAAATGAAGGATCTAATCGTGATAAAGGTGGACGTTCCATGAATTCTTAAGAATTGATACAATGATTATTTTTTCTTTACACACAAAACAGCTGCTTCTACTTGGTGTAGGGCAGGTAACATGTGACCCTCCAGGTGTTGTGAAACTGCAAGCCCCAGCATACCTTGCCCGCTATCGGCTGTTTACCAGCTGACAGTGCATGCTGGGGATTGTAGTTTTAAAACACCAGGAGAAATAATTCAGACAAGAAATAAGTGACAAACACCAGAGGATGGAATTGCTCTCATTTACTGTTTAGAACACTCAGAATATTGTTTAATAATTAAGTCTCCGCCTTTTATTCTAGAAATTCCCCTCGGCTGAAAAGATAAGATGAGTAATATCGGTTTGTGTTGAGTAATCTCTCGCTAACCATCTCTAGACACAGTGCATGTTGTCACAATCTCAGATATTGTTATTCTACAGTCAATTTCTGTTCAAACCTTAGGGAAGAATTAAGTGATTATGAAAACATAAAAGCAGTTAGTGAGTGTAAGCCTTTATCTTGCCAGTTATCTCCTTCTATCCCGAAGAGGAAACCAAAGCGGCTCTTCTAATAAACAGCGGCGTGTGTGTCTGCCTACATACAGGCATAAGACAAACAGAACATGTTTAATGATACTCATGTCTTGCACAGATTATCTTGTAGTGTCATTTATCAATGTTCCTTTCCTGTTTCTGTTACATGCCCTGCAGTCACCCCACATATGCAGAGTTCTTTGAAGGCTATATGGATCCTTAGCAGATTTAACCAGAATAAATGTATGAATTTTGTTTCACATAGAGGTGCACTGACACCTCAGTCTTAATGCAACAGTTAGACAGGAACCTGACATAATTGCTTTGCTGTGTTGGAGGACCCTGCTCCTTCCACTATATAACTCTCAGTCTGTGGCTTCCTGCTGCCTCCATTCCCCTCCTCACATCATGTCACTGCCCCTGTCACATGCAGATCTGTCCTCACTAACACATCACTCATCTACTGATATACTCTGTGCTACTGGGGACCCTGCGCCTTTCACTATATAACTCTCAGTCTGTAGCGTCATGCTGCCTCCATTCCCCTCCTCAGAAGAGTTAAACAACCAGCCTTGCTTTTTGTCGTATAATTTGATGAAAGAAATTATAATGATTAATATTGTCTTACCGTGCAATTGCGATCAGTACGCCACGTGTCATGGCACAATCGCATGATAAATCATGCACGCACTTACACATTCACTTATATATATATTTCATATTTATAATAGTTCCAATCCACAGTTGTTTATGAGCAGATGTTATTTGGTTTATAGTTATATATTATAAGGTTATATGTACACATTAGTGAGATCTAAGGTTCAGGTCATAGGAAACATGTCATGTCTGGTATCATTCTAATCCCTTATTTATTCGCAGACATCCGATTCATTCACCGAAAGGATCACTCCTTGCGTATGCTAGTTATGGACGATAGGGAATAAATGATTAGAATGATATTGTCTGTGTAATGCTAATAGACCAGTTTAAACTAGTTCTTGGTGGGAACATTAGTATTCATCTTCTGGAGAGCTGACCCCCACCCTTGAAGGGAGTTGTTTGAACAGACCTATGGACTGCATTATACTGGACCTTCCTGAAGCCTGAACCTATGGAAACTTGCCAAGTCACCTGTATTGTATTTACTGTTTCACCAAATGTATATTTATTGCTCCCTGGAATCAGCTAGTCAGTCACTCTGATCACAGTCTTTAGAACTGAAGGACTGTAGCTGGATCCAGCAGAGCGCAGCACCGTGCAGCGTATGTATCGGCTGTACTGTACTTATTTCTTTGAACTTTTATACTTTTGCTTTTTAATTTGCTTTCGCTAAATAAATTGCTTGTGCTTTGGAACCACACAAATCGCATAGACAATGCTTATTGGAAAATGATGAAATTACTTTAATACTTTTATTCCCACAAATACATATAATTATCAAAGCCAATGTTTGGTGAGGCAAAGAGGGCATTTAGGCATTTACCTGAGGACCCAACACTCTTGGGGGCTCCCACACCATCTATTTACAATATTACAGTTTTTTATCCCTGGTCTACGCTGGTGGGCGATAACATGAGACATGCCCTGTTTATTCAGGAAAACTGGCAGAACAGATGATGACAAAGTTATTTAATGGGTATTCAGTGGAGTTTTCATACAAAGAGAAAACTGTGGCTACAAGTGTTAATGGGAGTTTTTCCTTAAAGCATTGTCTATAAAAAGCTCTAAAGGTTTGGAAAAAAAAACCTTTGCCAGGGTTTCTTCATTGCTAAAATAAAGTGCTATTTGTATCTATTTGTATAAGAAAAGCTCAGTAATGTTTATTCATTCTGAAATATGTCGCTGTCAGATTACAAGTGTGCAGAGCCCAGAGAGACAGAAGAACATTTTTATTTTTACATTATTGATGTATTGGGAAGTTAGTAATCTGATTTCTCATGAATATTGGTTCGGTAATGTGCCCAAGCATATCTGATGATACAGTCCTATCCTCCACTCCTTCCTGTCTGTGTGGAGGGGCTGAAACATCTGAGAGCCGCACTGTGTAAAGTTTAAGGGGCTGATTCATAAGACACGTATTCTGAGCGCAACCCGCATTCAGTAATATACGCACGTTTCTGGGCAGAGTTATATTGCGTGTGATACGCTCAAAATTGGCAGTTACATGTCTTAATGAATCAGTCCTAAATGACCCATGAAACGTACCATTGAAAGTGAGTAAGGGAATAAAATGTTTAATTTTTATCTTAAAATGCTGCTTAGTTTCGCTTCATTAGTGGCTTAAATTAATCATGATCATGAGCTTATATTGTACTGTAAGTTCTCTCACAAGTTGGTCCCTCCCTACCCTTTATTTTCATATCGGCATTTGTTTTGACTGCCTTGTATGTCCCTGTTTTATTTATGTCCTGTTTTCCCAACATAAGGAGCTTTGTGGCGCCTTATAAGTCAGGACGATAATAATAATTATGAGAGTGAGGGGACAATATATCTTCATTACATATTGCACTGTTATGTTTTTATATTGCACGCAATAAAGATGCAAATGCACAAGTAGAACTGGAAGATACAAGATGCACGCGCTTGTCATAAACTCTGTAGATACAGGTCCATTCTGCTACATTATTTTGTAGCTTTCAGTGTTATCGTGCAATGGACGTTAAGCACCTCAGTCATTAAGGAGCGTAAATGCTGATACGTGCCATGTTTTGCGTAAAATCGCTCTACGCAATGCCCAGAAACAAACCAGGCAGCAACGCAAAATTATTTTTCATATGTTATATTACGATGTTAAGAGCATAAATAACCACACGGACGCTAGTTTAAATTTGGCAAAAGATCACAGTTTTATTTAAACATAAGGATATATACATATGGTGTTGGTGAGAGCAGGGCAGTCAGCTGGCAACTAATTGCAAAACCAAACAGTGGACGGTCAGAGTGCTGTTACGCCACTGATCCCAGGACATAATCCTTTACGATTGGCCGGTGCTAAATCTGGCGTCAGAGTGACTTCTCCCCTTCTGCACTCAGCAATGACGTGCCCACACAGAGCCTTCACACAAAAGTGCCAAGAGTCAGGTTGCTTCGAAAAAGGCAGTGACCTGCGGCCAATCAGCGGTAGCACCGTATGAATTAGTTGCTGACTGCTATGCTCTCCCGCCCACACCAATGCAAGATTTTTGGGACATGGGAAAGGTGGGAGGGAGGTATTCGGTGCAGGAAACAAGAGACCCACCATCCATCCACTGGATATAGGGAAACTTAGGACTTAGGATCTTATTGGCTGGGTATGCAGGAGAGAAACCTCAAATGGGTAAGTGAAGGACACAAACACATGGCTTTAAGTTCCTTTGGCATTTGGCCTCTCTTGTCATAGGGACTCACGCAGTAAAGACAGTCCCTCTGCCCCACACTCTCTTAATGAATAAGACATAGACGGGGCCAAATCAAGCGGTATTTTAGGTAAAAACCTCAAAAGTTTAAATTAATGAATGGGGAAGTGGGGGGGGGGGGGGGGTCTTGAAATGGAAGTAGGTGGAGCACCCGCCAAACTGCAAGATTGCGTTTATGGGGTTGTTTCCAAAGACTGGGGCATACCCCTTCTAATGGCTTGGCGGAGGAGTTGGCAGTGCGGACACACTAAGATCACATTAATAACATAATTTTTAAACCTTGGCTTTACCCAAGATAATATCCTATTAATTATTCTGACCACTAGTGGGCGCAGCACAAATGACCTCACTGTGCATCACATCACGCCAGCCTTCGTTTCAGACATGTTGGTATCATTCATTCTTGTCGTCGCCTAAATAATTTCTATGACCGATCTGTCAAATAGTTTCTTAGCCTTTAATAAGACTTTGTTACAAACAGTAGTTGTGGATTCATAAAGGTAGACAATACACAGCAGAGTGGCACTTGCAGCATTCCTGCTCCCTCTGTGATGTATTGGAGAAATTACGTCCCACACGTTGCAGACGTTAGATCTCAGCTCGCTAGCAGCTCGTAAATTAGTTGGCTAAACACAATGGACATTCTGTTCCAAGTAAACAACTTTTAAAAGGTGATTGAACTCCTGTTTCTCTTTCAGTAGCTGATTTTATAATTTATCCGAGTAATTAGCGCTGCCTACAAAACAGTTGCTGTAATATAAATATAAAGGATATTGAATAGACTATTATTAGAGCGGGTATGTTTTCATATTTTATGACTTTTCATTTTACCACCTTTGCAGACATCAGAAAGATTAATTGAATATAATTAATACCCTGGGGCAGAATGTAGGGGCTGTTAATTTGCTGATGGAATTTGGAAATTTTAATCTATTTTGAATAAATAAAACATCAATCAATCTGTTTGTATCATAAAGTATAGAGTATAATATTAAATGGATGGATATATGTTTCCAAAACACAAGTAGAACGACATTTCTTTCTATGGAAGTTGTGTTTTTGCAGATGGCAAACTGGATTAAATTAGCTTTCTCACTTAATTTTTTTTTCTTCTTTCCTTTTTTAAATGTATAAAAATCTTCTTGTTCCACGACTTTACCTAGTTTCTGTAATGGTGGTAGTGAGAGAGCTAACCCTATAGCACAGATTAACTGTTTGCTTTCTTTTACCCAGAATTCATTATCTGCCCCGCAGGGCTCTCCTGTCAATCTTATCGCGGTTTGATAATCCTCTCTCTATCCTGTAGTTTGGGGGCGTGGATGGCGAAGGATTTGTGTGACATAATCTGGTAGCAGGGGAAGGGTTAGATAGCTCAGAAGATATGACGGAGACCAGGCGCGAAGGTCAGTTTTTTTAGTCTCTGGAGGCATTTGTGTTGGAGTATTTTTCTTTGTCCCCGCAAAGTACAGTTAGGGGTATGAGGATGTATGGCAGGTGGCCGTGGAAGAGGGATACATGACACCATAAAAGAAGCGTTAGAAATGTTGTAGCTATATAGGGTGAGAGGGGAAAATGTTGCTGGAGGAAAAATGCAAACCCCAATATAAATCACTTAGCAAGATGTTGGGCTGGCATTGAGTCTGTCAGGATCTGCCTGCAAGCTCTTTGCATTGCATGCTGCTTTGCCTGGCAGCTCCTGCCTTTTGGACTTTATTATTGATCTGTATATATATGTTGTGGCAGTAGCTCTATTCACCAGAGGTGCTGCTATTGTGTCTTCCTTATTGTACTAGGGGGTAACCTCCTCATTAATTATCCCTTGCACCTTGGTGTGTCTCTACTTATATCTGTCACTCCCAGCATACATTGCTGGTTATTGTTGTCCCAAGTTGTTGTTGCTTTTCCATGCTTCTGTGCGCTGGTTTACCTGCTGCCTGGGATCTCTTCATTTCACCTGCTTACCTGAATCAGCTGTGTACCTGGTAATACCTGCTATGCTGATTACTACTCCATCTGGTTTGTGCTTCCCAATAAACATCATGTGTTTCCACATATTCCTGGCTCTTTCGCTGTATTTCTGCATAGAAGCGTGACAGTGTCTTGTGCTGGAGGGACGTAACACCGTTCTTCTACAAGAAAGTCACTCAGCTGACGCATAGTTGATGGTGATGGAAAGCGCTGTCTCAGGTGTTGTTCCAGAACATCCCATAAATGCTCCTTTGGGTTAAGATCTGGTGCCTGAGAAGGCCATGAGGGATAACATCCGTATCATTCTTCATCAAGCCATTGGGTGCCCAGACATGCTCCGTGCATGGGGGCATTGATGTCTTGGCAGACTCTCATCCCATCAATAAAGAAAGGGCTGCAACACGGGGTGAAGAGGATTACTTGGTACCATTGGCAAGTACGGATTAGCCTCAACCTTGTCTTCTAAGGTGGACCATGCAAAGATAATGAACCCCACAATTCTAGGAAACCATCGGAACCTTTCATTGTTGGAAACAAGCCCTGTAGGGTTCTTTAGCTGGGTGTCATGCGAGCACTCATCCATTTCAATGATTCATCCAACCATTCACCTTCCTCTACTGCTCATTAGTCCATTAACTGCACTCTTAACACCACTACAAACTGGACTGAATCGCCTCGAGAATATTGGTATCCATACATTAATTCAAAGGAAATTGAAGTGGTTTATGCTCTACAATGACTACCTGTTATTTGGAGGTCTTGTCTGACTGTCAACTCTCACAGGATGATACAAAGCCAATCATTTGCCTTTGAATTAACCCTGTCCTGGACTGTCAATTGTTCCCATTTAATAATGATGTTTATCCCTCATTGTGCTCATGAAACATTAGACCCCCTGCCAAACACGCCCCTATAATCACCTCTCTTTAAAGGTGCTCTCCTCTTGCACAAATGCTAGCCATAATTATAGGCCTCCAGGACTATCTTGAATTTCGATACATGACCCTGACCATGCTAAGATGTTATTTGCTTAATTAATCATCATCATCATCACCATTTATTTATATAACGCCACTAATTCCGCAGCACTGTACAGAGAACTCACTCACATTGGGGCTTACAGTCTAAATTCCATATACGCACACAGAGACAGACAGACAAACACAGACAGTCTAGGCTCAATTTGTTAGCAGCCAATTAACCTACCAGTATGTTTTTGGAGTGTAGGAGGAAACCGAAGCACCCGGGGGAAACCCACGCAAACACGGGGAGAACATACAAACTCCTCACAGATAAGGCCATGGTCGGGAATTGAACTCATGACCCCAGTGCTGTAAGGCAAAAGTGCTAACCACTGAGCCACCGGGCTGCCATGGACCACTACTGTGAGAAAGTCCTTACTTTCGATATGCTTGCGTCTCTCATTTATCCAGCTTCTCCTTTTTTTTTTTTTCTGTCTATGACCTGTGTATTTGTGAACATTATTAGAATCTCCATAAAATTATTTTTACAGGTTTAGTAGTCTTTTAACCCTACCTTAGATAAATCTAGGATTCACCGTGCCGAATAAATGCCCGCCATCTTGTGGCCAGAAGTGATACTGCGGGAGCTCAGAGGTCAAGTATTTAATATTAGCTTCTTTTAGCATATAAACTGGGAGAACTTATAATTGTTATTATACACAATGCTTGAATTATTTATTATTTATTGTCTAATGTTGTCAAAATGATCATGAAGTCATAGAAACGATGATGATAAATAAGATAATTGCAGTCTTTAATTTGATGTGACCTTAATTTCGTCACCATCATCATGTAATGATGATGATGATGATGATTATGGTTATGATGATAATGATAATGATGATTAGAATGACTTTGATTATGCTGATTATTATAATGATTATGATGATGATTATAATTATTATGGTAAATAAAACTGGACAATGGAGAGCAATTCATACATAGATGGAGCCTTTTTAATGGTCAGCCACAATATTTGCTTATAAATGAAGTTTAAGGCTTTCAAAAAACACAGATGCTGCTATTGAAAATTAAATCTGTTCCTTTTTAGGGCGCTATCTATTTTATTAGTCAATAGAATCATAAACACCCTGCTCTATGCAGTAATTAAATGTAATATACATCGCAAGTGCAATTGATTTACTTTAAATATCCCAGCCAGACGTATTTAATTGAAGTGATATTTTTAGCTATTTGCATTTGCTTGTTGCTATTGCAGTAGTAATTGAGAGAGCTGAACGTATGTGAAGTGCAGCACTTGTAAAAATGACCTGAAAAAAAGATTTTTAAAAAATAAATAAAACAGAATCAGCATAACTTCAATAAGATCAGAGGGTTAATTATCTGTGATTTATTTCAGCACTCTAATGACAGCTATCAGAGTTACGAGCGCACGCTGGAAGAGTTGGTTTAAGGAAGCAATCACAACTCGACATTAGTGCTTCAAAGGACAATTCTATTAGTGTAAATGTGACCTACGTAACATAAACACCATCAAAATATGAAGATTACAAAGAAAAGTACAGGGGTAAAGGAAACTGATTAAAAAACACAATAAATATACGTCTGGTGGTTTCAGACTGGGTTAAAAATGAAATGAAAACACAAAGGAAGGACATAACGATACAGGGATCCTAAATCTCAGGAACAAAGTGTATCCACCGTCTGCAGGTTTTGGATAGAGATGAATGAATTTGCGGCAGAATACACAAATTCAATCTCACGGCAGAACAGGCCATTTCGCAGAGGTGCGAGTTCCAGGGATGGAATGTTCGAGTTCTACGCGCGTTGCGGCATTCCGCGGAATAACATTTCACACAGTATCTGTAAATTCATATTTCGCAGAATCAATAAAGGTGGGGCAACATTGATCACTGTAGTATGGGTGTGGTTGGAAGATAAATACTTAAGGCTAAATTTCCCGTTTCGAAACATGCAAACTGTTGGTCCTTTTTACAAAAAGTTAATTAGACAAATATTTGAATATGAGGGACAGTCTTGAGCACCATACCTAAAGTAGCAACAAATATTTGCACCTTTAAAGGACTGAAAACGTCATTATTATTATTATGATCATTTATTTGTTAGGCGCAACAAGGTTTCCGCAGCGCCGCACACAGTACAAACAGTAGACTATACAGGGTGAAACCATACAGAACAATAAACAAAAAGTACCAATACTTCAGAAACTCCAGGCAGGCAACGATGGAGCAGAAGAATAGGTAAGGAGACAGGAGGGAAGAGGGCCCTGCTCATGCAAACTTACATCCTAAGCAAGGGGAAACAGACCAGGCACAAGAGGAGCCAGTTGAGGCAAGCGGAGAGAGGGGAGAATGAGCGGAGGAGATGGGGGTTAAGTGGACGGTTGGTAGGCTTTGAGGAAGAGGTGAGTTTTGAGTGCACGTTTGAAGGAGCACAGTGTAGGAGAGAGACGGATGGAGCGAGGGAGGTCATTCCAGAGAAGGGGGGCTGCACGGGAAAAAACTTGGAATCTAGAGTGGGAAGAGGTGATAAGAGTGGAGGAGAGGCGGCGGTCATTGGTCGAGCGCAGGGAGCGGGCAGGAGTGTGATGGTGGATTCTCATGGCGGATTCTCATGGCGGATTCAAGCAAACAATGGCGGGGACACTCTCCAAGCAAGTTGAGAACGTACTTTGGCCTTTCCATGGTATTCATAATCTTTTGCAGCACTTGACTGCTAAGGATTCCTGGGACAGATGCATTTTTCGGGATCGTCTTAAGAGTTAGTTCACTGGTCGCAAATATCATTCCAACAGCCCACGTGAATGAACCCTCAAAGGTGTTTACAAAGTCTTAATACCTATATGTTGTTTATTCAGGGTCAGCAGAGCGAGGAATGATCTTCTGTACACTATTTACCTTACAGTCCTAACTTTCAGCTCTTTACTCCCCTCACCACTTATCTAGAGGAGATAGCAGCAGACGCTCTATCACAGTACAGCCTGATGTCAAAATATAGAAGAAACAACCTTAATTCCCTTGACATATATTAGTATTATTAACTCAGTATTATTATTATTTATTTACTTTCCACCAAGATAAAATTCCTGACTGATGGGTGGTATCATGAGATATATGTTTTTAAAGGTAACTTAATGAATATGTTGCAACCTAAAGACATTTGTCTCCCAGCCGGCTTATCTGTGACACCATTTTTATCCTCCCCAACGCATTAAGCGCGCACGGTGGAAGAAAACCCCCCGAATGTTTATAGAGAGGCTGAAAACAGGAACCATTCGTTCCTATAATCTTTCTCCACGGCTTAGCATCAGCATCTGTTTTTGCACAAGAACATTTTTAACAACTGCAGAGGGGCGCGCACAATGTAATCCTCCTAAATGTCAATGAATCAAGCCGTGTCCATTTGGTCCTTATTACTGCGCCCCTTCTTACTCCACTGTGTGGAGGAAATGGAACCTTACTCTCATTAAGTAGAAATGTAACTCATTTTTCACGTGCCAGTATATTGTTGCATAAATTGTGAGCGCTCCTGTCTTATAATATGGAATGTTGAAATGTTATCCAAGACCCCAAACCATCCTGGACTCTGCAAATAAAAAGCAGATGTTTTCTCTGTTCTGTTGGCTGTTGATCAGCTTGGTTTGTTAACCCTTGTGCACTTCTAGTATATGCAAGTGCTTGTGTAGAGTGTATGGCATATAGATCCCCTGAAATGTGCGACACCACAGAACAACTGGGAGTTTTATTTCCAAACAGCTGGAGAGCTAAAAATCTCTGAAAAACGATATGACAGGACTCTCCTTGATCCTGGTCTTTTTTTTTTTTTACTATATAGGTAACTTGTAAGGGGAAGGTGAGTAGCAGTGGGCATGTGCAAAACACTTACCTGTGGTCTGGTGTTGATGTAAGCTGGTACGTCACTCAACGCCTTGCTCACCCCCACCAAACTTCTCTTGCTCCTACAGTACACGCTCTCTATGGCATAAAAAAATACTGTGTCGGCCGTAGAATAATTTTCCAGAGCTGCGACTGGTGCATGTAAGACTTCAGGGGATAGAATCATATACTTCCCATTTGTTCTGATTTAGGCAGCACAGTCCTGATTTACTGATAAGGACTTTTGTCGAATTTTCAGGACAGTGGGGAGGTAACGGGTGCCCCTTCAATGGCGTGTGCACCAGCGGTAGGTGCATGCAGCATTAAAAGCGTGTTTTATGGGATTAGAAAGGGGTAAATTCCAGCATCTGTAATATTTACACTGCAGGATATATCATCCTTTATACATTTTTATAACCCAAGGTTTTTCTATTTATCACCATCCTACCAGGAATTATTGACAGGCATATCTTCAGATGCCCCTTATATGGTTTCCACTCATTGGCTGCAAACCCCCCCCTCCACCTTAACATACCCTATCAAATACTCTGTGGTGAATGATGGTGGGAGAGACCCGAGGAGCCTGATCTTATACTGTACACAGAACACCTGCTTTGTTACTCAGTGAGACAGTTGAATATCGCCCCTTTATTAGCCTAGTAGGGTGAAGTTACCCGTATTATCTTCAGAATCAGTTATGTAGTCCATTAATTGGTCAACGATTGGCCCATCTGGGCCAACGACCTGCACCACTGCATCTTACAGCCGCAACATTAACATTTAGAACTGTGGACAGGTTTTATGTAGAAGAACGACTCTGAGTCAGGGACAATAGATAGCTTGGGCATGGCCGAATGTTAATGCATTGTTCATGGAAACTGTTTACTAATACCCCATCCATGTTATAGTGCCCATCATAGTGGGATTAGTGTAAACATATATTTGAAATTTAATTGGGGCAGATGAATATATGTTCTAATTTATAGCCACATTCTTCAGTTCTTTTCAATTATTCTATCCCAGTTGTGCGCTCAGAACTTTTAGCTTTACTTTCTCGACCCGTTCCCCTTCTTCCGATTCCTGAATAAATCTACAATTTTGGATTATCCGCTATACACTTAGGGGCATATTTAAGAAATCATGGTAGTGCACTATCGTGCACTTACCGTGTAAATTAGGCCACAATGTGTCCTACGCAAATTTATTAAAGGTGCATCATGTATCATGGATATCTGCTGCTTTGCACTCCTCATCGTTTTTGCGAGCAGTCACCATTCAACAGTATGGTGACTGCTCCTGGCCGCAATCCAACAAGTCCCGAAAAAATGTTTTTTTCGGGAACTTGTTGTGTTAATGTAAGTCAGCTGAATCTGGCGTACATCATCCGAAATGCTGCTAAAACTTTTGTTCTTGGTTATGTCCAGCTCAGCTCCGGAGAGCAGAGCTGGACAGCGCATGTGCAGGGAATGATCTTGTGATCCCTCCCTGTCACAGCCTCAAGCTCTCCGGATGGCACATGCGCAGTTGCATGAAGAACAGAAAGTAAGCTGAAGAGGAGGAGATCGGGAGACAGCGCTTCCCGAAGAGGCAGTGGTGAGTATGGTTTTTTTTATCACAGAAACAGCAGTTTTTCGGAACTGCTGTTTCTGTGTTTCATTTTTCATAAATTTGAGAAATACATCAATCCTTATCCATGCGATAAGGATTGATAAGTATTTCTCATTTTTCCCGATAAATGATAAATGTGCCCCTTAGTCTGCACTCTATAAGGGGTTACATTGTTTAATAGACCCCCAAACTTACCAATCTCAAAACTGCGCTATCTACAGCATTGTAATTCCTCATTTGTAGAGTGTCTCCTTTACTTGTTACAACAAACTGAATCAGTTTACTAAACTCTCTGCAGATCTGTAGAACATTGCTCCGCTCCAACGATATCTGGACAGATATATTTTGCAGAGCAACAACAGAAAAATAAAACAAACCAAAGCTGGATTTATTTCAAACCGTAACATCCTGAACATCTGCTATCTGAAGGGACTCTGTTCCTGCCAATAATGACATGAGAGCAAGGACTACTATTTTATGTAAACTGAATTGATACGCGCCAGCTGAAATCTCAGGCTCGTTAACAGATGGGTTAGATACAACTCTAATATGCATATTCTTATAACCAGGTGACAGCAGATAGATAAAGAGCCAGTAGCTTAAACAAAAGTGATATTTTTATTCAACACCTCAACCGCCTCTCCCCCAGGAGTGCAGGGTATCACTCGGAAGCCCTACTAAAAATACAGTTTATCCAAAGTCAGGTTCTCCATATCTGCTGGTCTATCGGTGTGTTCACATGGCAGAGCATGTCCGTCGTTCTTCTACAGGGTTGAAGGGCTAGGGGCAGGGGCGGACCCAGACATTTGCCCTACCCGGGGCGATTATAGGGGGTGGGCGATTTAGGCCCCACTCCTTTCTGTGTTCTAAGGCTGCCGGCGGCTGCACAGTATGTGCAGGTCCGTTCAGCAGTGAAAGTGTGCTGTCCCACTGCTATGATTGTGTTTAAAACACAATCAGAGCAGCCGGGCAGCATACTGTCACTGCTGAACGGACCTGCACAGTGTGCAGCTGTCGGCAGCAAGCCCCTGGTAGGGGGGGGCGATCGCCCCGATCGCCCCCCCCCCCCCCCCCCCCCTGGATCCGCCACTGGTTAGGGGGAGTGGAAAACGAGATTATGGTACTGCAGGACTTCATGATACCCGGATCTCTCTCAGCGTCCAAATTTAGCGGGGGCTGTCTCGCTGAGACCAACCCTTACAAGGAACATGCAGTTTACAGGTAATAGATCACATCGTGATTGATGATAAATACTGGATTTAAAAGCACCTGAATACTGAATATTTTCATTGCAGTTTGCTCGGTCTTGGTCTTCGCAGCTGGCTGGGAGCTTCGGTACTCCTACAAAAGTCTTATGGGCTCCTTTTACCCCTAGGTCCCTGAAAGCAGCAGGTCAAGGAATCTTTCGGCTTTAGATGGGCACACCCCGGATCTCCTAACATACCGCTGTGGCTCTGCAGCAGCAGTGGGCAGAGTGAGTTTGTGTAAAGAGAAGATCCAAAAACCAACTCAATGGTCTATTAGAGGCTTTGAAGCAACCCAGGGCGGACCCATCAGAGTTCGGCAGGAGACCGGAGAGGATCGGACAACGACAGAGCTGAAGGATCTTTCAGCCACTCCAGAAAGGTTCTAATGAACCAAGAAGGAACATTATCTCCTAGGACTCCCAGGCCAAGCCCCACAGCGGAGCTTGGGGAGCTGTCTTTGAAGCAAACTCAGAATATGGCTCCCAATCTCCAGGAGCCAAATTCAGATCAGAGGTGGTGCTAGACCCTAGTGACAAAGCCCAGAGATAAGTGGGTTGGAGATCTAGGAGATTGGGCTGGAAGTGGCATAAATGTACTGTGCCCCCTGGCTTCTAGCTGCTTGTGGAAAGGGATGGGGGGGGGGGGTGACACTCCCATGACTCTATGGTTAATGTAAAATGTCCAGGCTGGCACTCCTGGATAGACAAGGGAGTCACCCTGCATTGGTTACGGGGGCTGGAGGCTGCTCTACCAACCCACAGACCTCTGTGTAGGGGTATAACAGGAGGGCAGTTGCCAACATAAAATGTAAATTCTGTAGTAAATGTCTACACACTTGGAGCAGTTCTAATAAAAGCTGACATAAGAGAGAATAGTGTTAATAATAAATGTAAAAGTCACATTTACCATGTAAGATATTAAACACAGACACACACAGAAAATACAAGCACATATTAAATGCAACTAAATGCAAACATCTGTTGTTTTCCTCTTTAAGAATTGGGAAATCTTTATTAGTGCATTAGTCCAAATGAAAATATAAATGATGAAATGTGAAGCCGGCCAGAACTTCATGTAATATAACGACCACCCTAAAGGAATTTGAAACATAGAATTTGACGACAGATAAGAACCGCTTGGCCCATCTAGTTTGCCCAATTTTTAACCTATGGTAACCTCAAACCCTATTGATCCTTAGTTCTTTGTAAGGATATCCTTATGTCTATCCCAAGCATGTTTATATTGCTCTACTGTATTAGCCTCTACCACCTCTGATGGATGTTATTCCACTTATCCACTACCCTTTTTTTTCCTCACATTTCCTCTGAACCTCCTTCCCCCCCAGTGTCAGTACATGTCCTCGTGTTCTAATACTTCTCTTCCCCCCAGTGTCAGTGCATGTCCTCGTGTTCTAATACTTCTCTTCCCCCCAGTGTCAGTACATGTCCTCATGTTCTAATACTTCTCTTCCCCCCAGTGTCAGTACATGTCCTCGTGTTCTAATACTTCTCTTCCCCCCAGTGTCAGTACATGTCCTCATGTTCTAATACTTCTCTTCCCCCCAGTGTCAGTACATGTCCTCGTGTTCTAATACTTCTCTTCCCCCCAGTGTCAGTACATGTCCTCGTGTTCTAATACTTCTCTTCCCCCCAGTGTCAGTACATGTCCTCGTGTTCTAATACTTCTCTTCCTTTGTAGAATGTTTCCCTCCTGTACCTTGTTATAACCCTGGATATATATGACAGTTTCTATCATGTCCCCCCGTTCCCTTCTCTGCTCCAAACTATACATATTAAGATATTTTAGTCTTTCCAGGTAAGTTTTGTGCTGTAGGCCATGCACCATTTTAGTTGCCCTTCTTTGTACAGTCTGTAATGTATTTATATCCTTCTGGAGATACGGCCTCCAGAACTGAACACAGTATTCTAGATGAGGCCGTACCAATGACCTATACAGTGGTATTATTACTTCTTTCTTTCTGCTACTGATTCCTCTCCCTATGTAACCAAGCATCTGACTTACCTTCCTCATTGCTTTGTTACATTACTTACCTGCCTTTAAGTCACCTGAAATAGTGACTCCTAGATCCCTTTCCTCCTCAGTAGTTCCCATTATAGTGCCGCTAATACTATATTTAGCCTTTGGGCTTTTGAGACCAAAGTGCATGATTTTGCATTTTTTGGCATTAAACTGTAGTTGCCACTCTCTTGACCATTCCTCTAGTCTACCGAGATCATTAATCATTTGTTTTACCCCTCCTGATGTGTCTACCCTGTTGCATATCTTTGTGTCATCTGCAACAAGACATACTATCCCTTCAATACCATTTGCAATGTCACCAATAAAGATATTAAAAAGCACTGGTCCAAGTACAGATCCCTGGGGTACTCCACTGGTAACCTTTCCCTCCTGTGAATGTACTTAATTTACTATAACTCTGTTATCTATCCTGCCACGGAGATCTTATCCATTCAACTATCTTAGAATCCAATCCTAAGCTTTTGAATTTATGCACAGTGGCCTAGTGGTTAGCACTTCTGCCTCACAGCGCTGGGATCAAGAGTTCGATTCCCGACCATGGCCATATCTGTGTGGAGTTTGTATGTTTTCCCCATGTTTGCGTGGGTTTCCTCCGGGTGCTCCGGTTTCCTCCTATACTCCAAAAACATAATGGTAGGTTAATTGGGTGCTACCAAAATTGACCCTATTCTGTGTGTGTGTGTATGTTAGGGAATTTAGACTGTAAGCTCCAATGGGGCAGGGACCGATGTGAGTTCTCTGTACAGTGCTGCAGAATTAGTGGCGCTATATAAATAAATAACTGATGATGATTTAACAGTCTGCGATGTGGGAAAGTGTCAAAAGCCTTAATAAAGTCTAGATAAGCTACATCTACGGCCTTTCCTTGATCTATTACTGCTGTCACCCAGTCAAAAAGTCAATAGGATTTGTTTGACATGATCTCCCCCCAGTAAATCCTTAAATAATGTGATAATGATAGTAAATAATGAATTAATTACTATCGTTAAGCTGCAATCAGCCAATCACATGGGGCTCACTACATGGTTCAAACTTCAACCATAGTCTGGTAAGGTTTTGGTGGAATTATTAAAGCCAAGGACTTCATCCTCACATTCTATATTGTCGCTTTGTTTTGTGTTGAAGCCTCTGGCAGCGTTTCTCATCATCCTTTTTACATGTTTACATGTGTTTGTTTTCTGGTGTTTCAGTAACACGAAACCAAAGTAGAGGACTAGTAGAGGATGCTCGGTGTGGGTCTGCCAGGACGTCCCCCCGGTGGTCTCTCTTACATCTGTTCTCTTTCTCTAACAGACAATGAAATACTTTTTTTTTTTCATTTGTTTTTCCAGTTTGCCCAGAAGGTCTAATGTGCTTCATTTTAGTGGTTTCTCCAACTGCAGCACAGCTAATACCTCAATGTGTGTGCCCAGTGTGTGAAACGCGAAATAAATGCGTAAGTCTCATTACAGAACTGTAATAAAATATCTGACATTATAAAAAATCTGGGAGAAGCGTTTACGGACAATTGCTTGCTGCAAATTGAATCCGAGTGGTTACGAGGACAACAATTGCTTGTTATGCGATTGCTGGAAATGTACCCGACCCCACCTTAACCCATAACGGCTCTACATCACCAGCTATCGCCCGTTTTATAGCAGCCTGTCTCGTATGGGGTGATCCACATGGGTGAATTTTAATTGACATATGGGGCCTGAGTCATTAAGGAAAGTAAGGCAAAAAAAAGGATTGAATGTTCTTTGGGACAAACCATGGTACAATGCAAGGGGTGCAAATTAGTTTATTATTTTACACATAAGTTAAATACTAGCTGTTTATTCATGTATCACACAAATACTTGATAGCTTTGTTTCTACACTGAAATATAAAGTTTATCTAGGACATGTCCTACCCCAATTATACATCTGTCCTCACATTTTAAATTCATCTCCCCCTCCAATACAACATGGTTTTGCCCAGGTGCAGAGTTACTCCTTTTTTATGCTTTGCTCTCCTTAATGACTTAGGCCCACGATGTCAACATCGTCCATGATTTTGTAATGCCACAATTTAACCGCACTTTAGAAACTTCAAGCACTTAATAGCGTCTCTTTAATGTAAAAGGATAAGCGATGAGCTACTCACACATATATTGTTTAGCTGATTTAGGGCTGGAAATTTTACTCTAAGCTATGTAATGAGATTTCAGAGAGATCAATCTCAGGTGAGAAGGATCAAGTTGCCACAGAGTGAGATATACAAAAGGTTAACACGAATTGTGGTGCTTAGCAGAAAGTGGGTGTCGTTTTGTACTAATATATCCACTTGTGGGCGGTGTTTGGGCAGAATGGGGGCAGGGCTTATTTTGCCTCCCTTTCAGAATTCTAAATGTTGAGACCTATGGATTGTTTGATTGCGATTAATATCATTACCATGTGTCTGTCCATGACTAAAACAAAGGGTCGCGCAAAGCTGCCGTTCAGATGCAAATGTGATACTAAGAATGAGGATGTGGTTCTCTCTATTTAAATTAATATTCTACATCAGATTTTCGGACTGAATTAAAGGTTTTTCCACTTTAAATATGATGCTTTCGAAATCTCCTCCCTTTCCAATAATAGTACTTTAATAGGAGCTCCTCCCTAGAGACCAAACCCATTTTCTGTATTTGGGAGGGTCCCGCCTCCTACGTATTGTCCTGACCTCTGCTGGTCATATGTGGTACTGTTCAGCACCTTCAAACGCAACGGATATAACTTAAACTTGGCTGCGTTTCACTGAATTACCCGCATGACTTTCGCTAAAACACAATAGTTACTTTAGATCACACAAAGCTATAATAATAAATAGTTACTTTTGTGCCATGTGCCAGTTGTAAAGCCTGGTAACATTGTAGCACTGTATTGTTAGGTCCCAAATGAACAGATTCACAGCAGCAAGTAACGAACCACATGTGACTTGATGATTGACATGTGTTAATTAATTGCTAAACAAGTTCAATGCCAAGTTACAATGTTGCCATTTCCTGGACAATGTTTTGGAGTCTTTTGGATGGATCAGATAACCAGCCCCTAGCACTGACGTGGTTCACATTTAGATGATTTTAAGATCCTTGATCAGCCTCAGATGGTCACCAGTCAGTTCCAGGTTACAATAATCAAATTGGACATGGTATGGGGGGGGGGGGTGCAGAGAGTCTACGATGGGTTTGAAATCCACTCTGCCTTAAAAACCTTTTCTTTGTCTCTGTACGTTTTGCAATGATTGCTGTAGATGGATGTATAGATTTGTGGTTGGGTTAGAATCTGTGTAGCTGATAGTAGATGCCTGAATCATTGGTGTGGTAAGAAATGAATACCAATGTCATGTGAGTAAGAGAAATATATGAACGTGTTTGGATGTATCATTCTAAAGACAGCCGTGGAGAGAGCACATCATCTAAGAAATGCACAAAATAATAGAGAACCTTATTGGTCCAAGCTATTCAGATCTAATGGAACAATTTATAGGGGTAAATCAATAAACATTTTCCTCCCTTCACAAAACAAAAAAAAATATTATGCATTTTAAATTGGACATTTTTAGATATATTTATGTTGAAAATTAGTTTATTTACTATTTAGGCTGCTGTTTTGGAAGCAGCATTTTATAAGTGAGTAAACAATAGCATCATCATCATTTATTTATATAGCGCCACTAATTCCGCAGCGCTGTACAGAGAACTCACTCACATCTGTCCCTGCCCCATTGGAGCTTACAGTCTAAATTCCCTAATATAGACACACACTCACACACAGACAGACAGACAGAGAGGGAGACAGACAGACAGAGGGAGAGACTAGGGTCAATTTTGATAGCAGCCAATTAACCTACCAGTATGTTTTGGAGTGTGGGAGGAAACCGGAGCACCCAGAGGAAACCCATGCAAACACAAGAACATACAAACTTCACAAATTTATCATCTGCTGTTACTTCGTATCATCAACATATATGGGATCTGCGATCCACAAGCTTTTTTTCTAAACGTCTAAGGCTTATGAACGCTGCATGTGGGGTTTTATGTCACACATAAGCCGATAAAAAAATGGATGTATGAAAGCTTGTGTGAAGTGGAATTTTACAGCTTCTAAAACACAAATGTGGCATCAGCCTTGCTTAGAAAATCATTCAGAATTTGTTTACTGGATGCTGCCATATTCTGCGAAAATCCAACACACTTCCCAAGTTACAGAATTGAATTAATAAGCTGCAGCTTCTTCTCTATCTGTTCCATATAACACTTTTAAACAGCAGACGATGAAAGAAAAATATGTCCGTTATTACATACAGGAGAGAAAGTCAATCCAGAGACTATAGGAAGACGATCACGTGGGCAGTCAGCTGATTCATTGTTGGGCGAACGTGGACTCAACTTGTGTTTAAAAAAACGCAAGTAACTTGTGCGTGTGTACCTCCATATTCTAATACAAGCGGAGCTTAAAATACGCTTCCATTTATATCTGGGTATAAGTCCGCTTTAACTATACGGTACTTGCAGTATGTAGACACACAGAACAGACTGTTAATATAGAATTAGTCACTGAATCACAAAATCTAAAAATATTAGCACTGTAAAATGTGTGAATACTGGCCTCCCAAAATAAGTGGTTTCATTTTGGGGTTTAGTCCACTTTAAGGGGGGAATTCAATTCCCCGATAATACTGCTGCGCTGTCTTTTACCGTTAAAACGGTAATTTTGACTCAGATTTCTCCTCGTGGCTCAGTGAGCAGCGAGCAAAAAGCCAACATTGAAATTACCGTATTAACGGTAATGTAAGATTCGGGAGCCTGCCGGGGAAGGTGGGCGTACAAGGGGCGGGGCTCAGAAAATCGCGTCATTGTGGCCCCGATACCATGACGTAATGACGGAAAACGCGTCATTTGACAGCAGGGGCGGGGCCAAATGCCTCGATTCCCAGTGAATCGCGGCGTTTTGAGCCTAATTCTGCCCAACTTCACAAGGAAGTGGGCAGATCCGGGAGATTGCCACACTCTCCCGGGAGACCGGGAGACTCTCGCAAAATGCGGGAGTCTACCGGACATTCCGGGAGAGTTGGCAAGTATGTTGGATGTATCATCTTACTGCGAGCAGGTGAATCTGATGCTTTGGCTGTCATTGAAAATGTCCCACGAAAGTTCTAGAATACAGGAAACCACAACGTTGTGAAATGATGAAACGCTCCCATTGAGCGACCATCATAATGAATGGAGAACTCAGTTCCTGTGTCACAGCGCGCCGTGTGCAGCGTTCACAAATAAACCGCTTTGGTGTCACAGGGTAACAGCATCATATTCAGTTTAATGTCACTGCAGCAGTATTTAATCACTTTTTTTTCTCTTAAAGAATAAAAGTACAAAATAGACCATATGGGCCGGAATCATTAAGGAACGTAAATACAGATAAATACGTAAAATCGCTCTGCACATATCCTGGAACAAACCATACACCAGAGAACGCTGCAGCATTCAATTCATCTTCCAGAGCAAGGGACCCTTACTGCAATCTGTGATTTCAGGGGTGGAACAGGGATGGGAATGGGGGTAAGAACGTAGTCAAATTACAGCAGCGTCTGATTCAAGCTGTGGGCGTCTGTCTCTCAGGTACGTGATTTTCAGCCGTATCACCTGCACCAGCTACAGGTCAGGTGTAAGTGCTGATTACTAGTGATGACGGCTGTGTATACAGCTAGAACATGTGTTTGTAATCAGGAGCAGCTGTAACAATGTATTTTATGTACAGTAGACAAAATAGCATCCTAATAAATGTATTTTATGGGGAAAAAATAATTAAAAAAAGCCTTTTTTTTACTGTTTTATCATTAATGACTATATTATTAACATGTGACATTAATTGAACATTATTTTTCTGTGCGTTCTTTTAGGACTTTATATTGCACATATGTTTTTGACGTATCCTGCAGTGTATTGTCTGTCAGAGCAGAGCGGACCTAGACCCGTATTCATCAACATAAATATCTTTACATCTGCTGCTTGTTGAATTCGGACGTGCGGATCCCTGATGACCGTGAGGTTTTTTTTTAAAAAAAAACAACCAAGCATTTCTGGATGAATGATAAAGGTTGTGTTTTGCAAATACAACTCTTATTCTACCTGTACTCATTAGCTGTGCACACTCTCTAGTAGAATGTATATAGTCATTTATTGTCCTGGATCTTCGCCCAATTTCAGGGACCAACTAAAGTGAGTCCTAGGACTGACCTTTCTTCCGGATCATCTTGCTGAGGTCATTGGATTTGAGTTGAGTAGTGCAAACGTGTTACGCGGCAGAGTGGAGCAGTCGTAGACGCAAGACTCAATATGATCGTCCCTCGGAAGACGGCTCAACTGGAGAGTGCATCAAAGAAACACCTAAAGCAAATATACAGTATATACATATATGCAAAATAGACCCTTAGGGGTTTAATGTGCAAACTAGTTCCATAGAGAAAATATTCCACAAAAGTCGAGTTAGCCTTTAACACCACAATCATTGAAATAAAAATGTTACAGACATTGCTGCTAAAATGAGAGTACCTTTATTTTAATCAGGAGAACACTATGATGCAGCTTATGCTTATTAAGAAAAGAAAAAATAGTAAAGTAATGACATATTGCAAATTGTGAATTTTGTGCTTAGGTGCAGCAATAAACCCCTCCCCCCCATACTTGAAATAAGTCCATGTATCGGGAGTTTTGAATTCCTTTTTAAGACCCAACATAGCGGGGGGGTGGGAGGGAGGACGGACCCCCATTTTTCTTTTCTGCCACTGCTGTGTGCCAATGTGTCCTAGATGTGCTAGGAACTGCCGTGTGTTTGTGTCATTGCTCTGTCGCTTACCATCCAGCCAGGTCGCTGCAGTATTTGTCCGAATGTGTATGTAAATAATATTGTGATCTGTGCAGTGGTCAAAATTGACTGCAAATGACTTGAAATTAGTGTTATTGAGGTTAATAATAATGTAGGAACAAACAACCAGCAAAATTATGTGATTTTAGCATATTTTAGCAATTTTTCTAAAGAATCCAAAGCCAAAACACATGAGGGCGGTTTTGCCAAAAACAAAATCATAGCCAAAACACAAAACTAATCCAGATCCAAAACCAAAACCAGTTCACGGGCCTCAGTGAGCATCTCTAATTTTTATATAAATTTTTAGTCTCTTATCAAAGAAAACATACCATTTACTCTACCTATTGTTTTCCACAAATACTCTGATCCAGAGTATATTGAATTTGGATCATTTTCTCTGCACGTAGACAATTTGTGAGAATTTAGCTGTAAGCGATCGCAATAATTCATTATGACTTATTTTCATTGTGGCTACTAGGTTATCATTGTAACAAGATACGTTGTTGACCTTCCACGGTTCAGAATTACGATAATTTAATTGAGCATTCAATAGTCACCCCACAACTGACAGCAAGGTGATGTGATTAAACGGGTCAACATGGCTGGTGGTAGTTAAGGTCTCTATAGTGCAGATTATACATTTTCCAATGAACTTTCTGGACAGTTTCCTGATTGCTGGTGTTATTGTTCTTAATGGAAACCAGGGTGCGATCAGTGTCTCAACGGACATCTGTGCAAAATCTGTGAGCTCTTGAGAAGACTCATTGTTTAATCCTGGTTGCAGAACAGCTGCATTCATCAAACAAGTCAGAATGTATCCACTACAATATTCAAACATTGTTACATAATAGCAAATTCTTCATCTCCCGATCCACTGTGAAGTAAGAAATACATTGGAATTTTGATGTTACTAAGATAGCGAAACTCATTTGTTAAATAGACTTTTGGGTTGGATTTCTGTATTATTATTCAGTTATTAGACCCTTCTATTTGTGCTGAAGGAGAAGACTATCTTGACATATCAGTGTTGCGTTACTCCATATGTTGTACAAATTCACGATCTTACACAAGTACAATCTAATCCTTCACTTCAGACACAACTGCAAATTAATATATGATTTGCTTTGATATTGATTAGTAATGTACCATTGAAGATTATTTGGACAAGTCTGAAAGTCTGTTTGGCAAATGACAGCCATCAATTCCCTATTGGCTTATCCCTGTCAGTGGCGTAATTCTATAAAGAAGAGAGCCAAGAGATGCCAGTGTTGAATGTACGCATCTTGTGGTGCACGCAATGCAGTGTGAGACAGATATGCCAGGCCAGTGTCATGCGAAATAGTGGGTGTGGCTATGTTAAATAGTAGGTGTGGTTTATTGAGCTGAAAGTCGATGGAAGAAAAGAAGATTTTTGTATTTATCGATTTTTTTTTTTATAAAGTTTTTTTTAAAACAAAAAATAATGTTTGGGGGAGTCATTATTTTGTCCAATTTAACTGTCTCTTAATAAAGTGTGTTTTTTATTATACTTTTTTAAGTCATTCTTAGGGAGCTAAAAGTTGTCCTTGTGGTCCCAGAGTGGCAATTAACCTACCAGTATGTTTTTGGAATGTGGGAAGAAACCGGAGCACCTGGAGGAAACCCACGCAAACACAGGGAGTACATACAAACTCCACACAGGCCATGGTCAGGAATCAAACTCATGACCCCTGTGCTGTGAGGCCGAAGTGCTAACCACTGAGCCACCGTGGCGCTCAAGCTGTCAGTGGGTTAATTAAACCATTTATATCAGCGGCTGATCCTATTATCACAGTAAGGCCATACACAATAACAAAAACCCGTCATCTAAAAGGTGGATTTGAGCAGCAGTTTTACAAAATTAAAGTCAACTAATGGTCCCAGCTTGGTAAACATAGATTTTAAGTGCGTTGTCGAGCTGCGTCACAGTTCAGCAATGTATAGAAATATCAGCGATTTCCAAGCTGATACTGCTATATATTAAAAGGAAAAACAGGTTTTATGCTGGGATACAGTAGCGATTCTCTATATCACAACTTAGTAAATGGATACAAAAGTGTAAGAACCACATGCATGTACTGTAATTCTTTACTTCAATTATTTGTATCTATAGTGTTGTGGTAAGGGCCTAATTACAGGTTAATGGAATCAAAATCTAAATATATGAATGCCTATATCCCACACTCCATCAGGAGTTAATCGATCTTTGCTACTTCTCTCCTGTCCATTTGCCGAGCTTCATCTGAGCTAAATGTTATACTTGAAGGTGTCAGCCTTGTCACTTAGCAAGGAAGTGTCAGCAAGCTGTGGGTATAGTTAACTAGACTCAGTGAATCCCAGCGCAGATCTGATGGACAGAAATAGCATTACGAGTATTAAAATGCTGACATGACAATCACGTTGGGAAAACTTCAATTTGCATATATTCCCCATACTAACAGACACATAAAAAAGAATATTGTTCAGAAGATCTGTATATATTTGTAATCCGTGAATTTAAGCCATGGACATATGTCAAGTTCAAAGTCCAATCTGCTAGAAGAGTCAAGTAATGAAGTATCATCCAAAATAGTATGTATATCACATGCATGTTTGGTCTGTATCTGTACATAAACGCACGGCTTGTTAATTAAACAGGGGAAGTGTTGGAAAAAAGCTATTTTCATATGTCAGAAATGTGTTTTAATGAATTAAGTAGGAGAGTCATACCACCCACTGGCCCTACACACACCGATTTTTAGTGAAGTCACAAGGAAGGTAGGTGTGAGGTTGAAAAGAATGGTTTTAAAACATCATTTAATATTTTAAAACATTGTCATTTATCATTGTCATTGTGAAATTTAAGATTTTGTCCATACTTTATGTGTCTCCCAGGCAAGCAGAATTACACGAAAAAGTGGTTTTCTGTAATTATTCCTTTTTATTTCAAAGAAACTGAATAATATTGCTGTATGTCATTTTGTTATATTATTTTGTATATTTACAGCCTTGTGGCTATTTTGCTATATTAAAAAATAAATAATAAATGTCTTTGTGTTCTAACTAACTCATGTGCTAGATAAGCTTGGCTATTCAAAACGCTACATAACAGAAATACCAGTAAAAGGGAGGAATTTCATAATTTTCAGAAAAACCAGGTGGTTGTGTCGTTATTAACCCTTTGTCACACACATGCCAGGCTCAGGCCAGGGCTGTTTGGGTCATATAGGTTTATATGAAAACTTTACAGCACATCTCAACTTAACAAACTATTAGAAATTATCTCTGGAGGTATAAACTTATTTATGACAGAGTGTCATGCAATATATCAAACTAACAAATTGGAAAATACAACAGGAGCAGATACTCAAAAACAATAAAAACGATATCCCTGGTCTGGAGAGCTTACAATCTAACTGGATAGTTGCGAACAGACAATGCTGATCCTAGATGCAGATATGTTAAGTAAAGTCATGTTTGCGTGGGGCCAATGGGTCTAGCAATCTAGCAGGTAGGACTTCAATTTTGATTTGAAAACAGATGTCAATAAAGTCCGACACAGGTTAAGAAGGATACAGTATGTTTCAGAGGTAGGGACAGTCAGAGATGTGGGATTGACGGATGTTTCTACCTTAAAATAATGTATCTTAAGGCTAATATTTGCCCCTAAAAATGTATCTGTGTTTTAGTTTTGTTATTGTGACCCCGGAAATACTCGTAAGAGCTTTTGTGAATCCCAGCGGCAGTAAATGTCTTACACAATGGGTTGCAAACATCCAATAAACTGCATCTGATCCATCACGTAGCACGGTGTTAGCATTGCTGCCTCACAGTGCTGGGGTCATGGGTGTGATGACCCAGTATGGGTTCTACACTTCAGTATGCTAAAAATAATTCCTGCTTTTGTTCTGTCTATATGGACACCTGCACAGTACAACTTCTTTTATCCTGCATCTAGCTCTGGTTTTATAAATGCTCAGTAACCTTTTTTGTGTTCAACTTTCTAAATGCAGTTTTCAGTTTCCGTTCTAATGTTTTATCTTTGGACAAGTGCACAGGATCACTTAGGGTTTTCTGTACACTTGATGCAATGTTTTCTGACTTTATAACATAAAATGTATTGTGTATCCAGTGTAGATGTGCTTTGAACGTTTTCAAAGTAGCAGTTGTCTTACTTATGAATCTTTTCTCTTTTCAGTTGAAGAGCCCATCCCACCGCTGGACCCAAGATTTGAGCCATCCAATCATCACTCAAATTACAGTCAGTGATGACCAAAATGGGAAGAGCGGTTGGCGCTGTAGTCGGATCGATTTCGTATTTGCTGTAATCTGTCAGTGCTGATATAAGTTGACAGCGCACAGAGGACAATGTTTCATCATGCCTGTTACTGACCCTCTCAAACTCAATTCCCAAATACCGTGGGGCCAGCTTCAGCGTTTGTGGAGCATTGTATATAACACGGTTGTTGAGGCTATTAAAGGATGCCTTACATCTTTATATCCGGACCCCACTATGCAGGTTCAAGAAATCTCCGGCCCTCCAGACAGGCGAATTTGGACAGCACCAGCAGAAACAACTCAGCCAACTGAGCTACAAATTAGTTGACCTCCGAAGACAGAGTTTGAAGATGAGACAAATTTTAGATCTCTAAGAGCGGCCTTTGGAATCCTCACATAACCGGGGTGGAACATTTCAGCTTCCTGGTTACAAAACCAATAATCCCACAATAACAGATAAATTGTATTTTCCATTAAGTTAATGTATCTCCTAAAAGGCAGCATTTAATTAACAGTGTGTTTATTTTTAAGTATACTGCATTTCCTGGACACAAAGTCTGTTCTTTTGATATTTTTAAAACAAACTTTGTACGCGTTTCAACCTTAAAACATTCTTAATTGAATTTTCCTTACTGTTTGCGAATCGCTAAAAGATTGGACGAGAACCTATATGTCTTTATTCCCCCCGAATTCTCCAAGATATAACTTATACAGTAGGTTCCCGAGTAAGCCAATACCATATTTTTATTATAAAATAACGATAACATTATTTGCAGCATATATTTTTTCATTCAGTCTTTAAACCCAAAAAAATATTGGATTAAAATGTTCATAAAAATATAATAACCCTTCTGGGTAAATCTTAATTTAGAATGTATCTTAACCTTGGCAAAGGTTGGCGATTACAAAATACGACCTTCAGGGGTCCAAAGTACATACGTAAAATAACAATGAGTTTGGCAAGAAGATGATATTGAGTATTACTAAAATATTTAAGCTTGAAAACACATTACCTCACATAGCGCTGATTCCTGGAACTGTAAATGTACACATTGCTATATCACAAATACATCTAAACATCCGGCCTAGGCACAGTACTAGGAATTCTGATAGAATTCCCACCGAGAGGGCATGCATAGGTTAACCCTTTATATCGCAGATTGTTGCAATTAAATAACTGGCACAGTGAGCACAGCAATTAAAATGCGCTTAAAAAATAGGACCGCATTCACTGCAAATGATTTACACATCATTTCCTTCCTCCAACATAAGAACCCCTGGAATGAAATGGAAATATTTGTTTGAAGAGGATTGTATAAACTTCTTCCTGGAGCAATGACATGGAAATGTTATTTCCTGGTATCCCCCAAGGTGCGCACCCCAATCTTCACAGGGCTAATATCCATTATTGTTATTATAATTTCTCTTGGTCCTTATTTCTGGTTTGATGAGAACTTTCTCTACTCTTGCCTGGTGGATTGATTACTCCCGTTCCAACCAGACGTCAGCCCCTCCTCCAGGCTAGTACTTGCAATGCAAAATGCCTCGGTTTTCTCTCCATGGCACCTGTATGGTCCGATAAGGGCACATCCAGGTACATGCCTACTATCTACCCTCTCAGGAGATGTCTTCTCAACCTAAAAGTGCACCGAAGTGTGGTGCAAAAGCAGAAGCGTCATCTCAAATTCCAACTTCCTACCACGCTTTTCAATAAGAAGAAGTTTTATATTTTTCTCCTAAAATAATAGCCCGGGTCTCCTCTACAAATGCGTCCATCCAGCCCTTTATAACATTACCATAATGCTCTGCACTGGTGCATCGATTCCATTTAAGGAACAAAGGAACATCCTCAATCTGCCTGCTCCTCTGCAAATGCCACCAGAAATCCACAGCCTCTGACGGACACCTAAGCACACTTGCTCCAATCAAGTCCAAAGCTGATTTTGCATTGAACCTTTTGCAATTTGTAGTTCTTGGGGATGAATCCCATAATTTAAAAAGATATTCCCTGAATTTGAAGACAAATGTGTATAGCTTAAAGTGAAGATTGGGATTTTTTCCCAGTAAAGCACTACAGCAGCAATGTCTGCTTCTGAAAATGTGATGAAATTATCAAGACCTTCTGCCAAAGTGAAGGAGACCCACGAACTGTCTTCAGGACCCCCCCGTCAAAGTTGGATATAATGTGTTGCTTTTCTGAATCTAAGCACCAATGAGGAGAGTACCCACCCTAGCCCTTATTTCACTTCTGCCAGTTAGGCAAACATACCTAAGTGCAAACATAAATGATGTGTGTCACAAATTATCAACGTATCATTGCAAAACTAAATCTACCAACTCCAGTTGGTAGATTTGGATCTTTATCCACACATTAGCTATATCAGAGGCGCCATCTCCCAATTTTTATTTTGTGTTCCAGTTATTCCCTCACCAACACAAACACTACTGCTGAACGTATGCCAGTTTGCGTAGCGTATCTTGCCTGAAACCACTAAGAGCATGCCCAAACATGCAAACGCCTAAGCAGAGTTACACACAGCCACACGCTCCGGAAGATGTGTGACTGGGAGGGAAGTTTGCTGAGCACACTAAGCTCGTGTTAGCAGAATTGAAAATCGATGCATACCAGAAGGCAGACGCAGATACGACTTGATATTGATGACATCACCAGCACTAATTAACCGCTTCTGATTGGTTGATTGTGAATCCACCTCTGAAGCTGCTAGGTGCTTTCTTCTTCGATAATGCATCTGTTAGAGAATTTCAGATGTGTGTTTAAAACATTTTTGTTTTGCAAGTTTTCTAGTAGCGAATGTGTGTGTTCTTCCCCACGTGACGCATGCTCTACAGATAAGGAGCTGGACGCATCATGAGTAGATTTGGGGGTAACGCGATATTTGTGCGAGCACATTTTTGGGCCTTAAATTCCGAGGTGCGTTCAAGTCTGTATCAGTCCCAAAATGTTCATGTATTACGTCCATTAGCACATTGACCAAAATACTTTTTATTGTTAAAAATCTATGTTTACCTTCTGTTGCTATGAACCAGATTTTAGGTTGCATTTGTCTCTTCTTTCATCTTCTCCTGATTTATTGCGGTACTATGAACGTGTTACAGGACATGAACAGTGGCGTTTTCATTTGTATGACACACACTGATTTTAGTGGCAACAATTAGTCGCTGTGAAGCACTGAAGAGTAACGATTCAGCCGCTATATAATGCTGTAAGTGACAGTTCTCCCTCTCAAGTGGGAAAATGAAAAGCTGAGTCTCACAATCTCTTAGATATACATTCTGTTTAATAATGTCTCCTTCTTGCTACTGAAAACCACACATGTTAATAGATAGTTTAATTTTCTGCAAACGAGTTCCATTTGCATTATTAATGTTCTAAGATTCCTCCAGCTTGTTAGAGTTATCTCTGTGTTTTTGTCTATTTTCAGCGGCTCCTCCTATTCCTTTCATTGTGTCCCAACAAATCTAAAAGTTCTTTTTTTCTTTTTGTGGCAACTTGATATTATAATTGGAAATTTCTTTTTAACGCTGGTAATTTTGCATATTTCATGCTGATCCACCGGCCTCAAAATATAGAATACTGGAGGTCAGACTGCATGTATCGTTGTGAATAAATGTTACATTAAGCTTATTCTATTATATCACCGTTTGACACTGAGTTAGAGCAAGGAAGCTAGCGTGAGACAAGAATTCAGCACTATGAAGGTTGGAAATTTGAAGTTACTTATGGAAAATGTGTAAAAAGCCAGAAATCTTACTGTGCCCAAAGAACGGGTAAAAATTCAGTAGCAATTACTCGTTGTGGCAGTTACTCTTATATATAAAGAATTTTAAAGGTGTTACATGATTGCTGACATTTGGAAATGCTTTCCATGTATACTTTGTGCTCATTGCTACAAAATGTTACATTAGTGATGGCAACAGGTGGTTCTAAGGCCACGTGCAGCCCCCCAAGCCTTAGTCTGCAGCCCCCAAGCCTTCACCTGCATCCACTAGCTTGTAACACTTGTTTAAAATACCTGCTGATAGGTTGTTACATATAAGTGTCTCTTTGGGGGGTATTCAATTGTTCGCAAGTTTTTTTTGTATAGACCGCGTTAAGTCATTTTAACGCTGTTTTTTATCATTTTCGAGCAGGTTAACTTTACCCGCGATTCAATTCATTTTTAACGCTACTTTTTCTTCAATAGACGGTCTATTGAAAGTATAGGGTGTGCGAGAGGCAGCCGTGTTAAAAGCTATTCAATTGTTTTTTAACGTGGCACGTTAAACGGGCAAATATGTTGTTTTATCTCGCACCTCTTTGGGGTGTGATAAAAATAAAAAACGAAAAATATTTGAAATCATGTAATAATGAAAAAATAACTAAAAATGTTAATGACAAGTGAGGCTTCATGGGACGAGCGCACTTAAAGGGCGACAGGGTTTGTAATAAGCTGAACACTTACCTGAAGGGGGCCCGACCAATGGGAGCTGCAGTGGGAGGGACCTTGATTGATATAGTAAGCTGTACTTCCTGTTCTGTCTCATTCCACAGCACGAGATCCCACCCACCCACTCCTAGTTGCGAGTATTTCTGGGTTAATGTTGCGGTAGGAAGGCACTGCGTTCAGCGGCTGATTTGTGGGCGCACAGGTAGTTGGTCGTAGATTCCTGTCCCCTAGGAGGCACCAGTAACTCCCTTTTTGGTCCTTCGGTGAGGAGGGTCCCTGTCCGGCTCGGGGAGGAAGGGCAGCGTGAGTTTTTAAAGGGGCAGTCACTCTGACGCCAACTTAGCGCAAGTTATGATGGGATTTGTTCCCTGTGGTTGTGGACGTACGGCGGTTTGCGCCAGTCCAATTGTGATATAGTGTTACCAGCTTGAGAGCTGTTTCGCAGGGCCCTTTCTCCGCCCCCATAGGTTTAAAGTTAAAAATCACAAATAAATAGAGTCTCCATTCTATCCTATGTCATCTAGTACAGATGCTCTATCTACTTAAATGTATGGCTACCGCAGTTCTTATAATAAGTATCTGAGTCCATGTAATAAACCCTGCATGTGTAACATACTTATGTATAAGCATTTACGATGTATGATCCTGAATGAATATAGCACATTTATTATTATTATGCTTTAATGTAATCTTGTAAATTCCGTCATTTAATTGTGATATGTATGCGATTGTTTTTCTTTTCTTTTTGTTGTTTAGTATGTTTATATCTTAAAAAATTTCAATAAAAATACTGGATTTAAAAAAAAAAAATCACAAATAAAAGTTCTGGCCTTTTTTAATAACTTATACATGTCTCCGTGTGTTAACTTGCATGCAAATGTTTAGAAATTTAAGGTTGATGTGAGGTTTATGGGAACATACACAGTAATCCCTTTATCACTAATTAATTATATTTATGTATGTTTTTGGTACAAATAGGAATGTAGTAATGTGTTTTGACATGTATAGATATTTCTATGGTAAAAAATAGTTCAATAAAATAATCTGCTAAAGAAAGTACTGTAATGTAGATATTATCAATGTGTAATGCAATCTAATGTATGCAAATCCTTTTTTATTGTGTTATACATGACCATGTTAAACTCCCCTTCACTCCCCTAGAAACTCACAAACACCAATGACTAACGAGCGGGGGCAGCCTTCCCTCTTTTTCAATTGAATTGCACGAGTTTTCGCTCTGCGTTAACGAAAAATGGTCGGTATAGCAGTTAAAAACCCGCAGGTAATTTTTTTTGTTTAACGCTGCGGGAAAAAAAAAAACTTGCGGACAATTAAATACCCCCCTTTGTTTCATTAAATGTATTGTTTTGACTTATTATTGAAATCAAGGGTAATGTGCAATCAAGGTCAAGTTGTTTACCATGGTAAACAACTTGACTTGTTTTCATGTAGCGCCTGAAGTATATCAATTTGCCTATCACTGTGATATGTGCTACCTGCAAAGAGCGATGTAGTGCACTAGTATCAGTTTATTGATACTGTCCATTCAACAGATCCTAAATTAAGATACAGAGTAAGGACTGATTCTAATTATTTCACCGAACATGCGCTAGAGAAGGGCGATATAGTAACCTTAGCGGCATTTCCAGGGAGAAAGAAAAATTACAGACAAATCTTACAAAATCTGTTGTTGTTTAGGACAGCTGGTAAGAATAAAACGAACACAAAGGATGATACCATATATTACAATAAATGAACTAGAAAATTGCAAAAATATGCTCAAGTTGCAAGCAATACAGATAGATAGATTCCAGGGACGAAGAATCCAGAAAAAGATGTGATACAAAAAGTTCAATGAATCAGTAACAAAGTTTATTCCATATGACCATTATTATATCAAGGGCGATATCTGAAAATTACCTCTATACCTCTGCATGATTCACTCTAAAACAAATGGAACACTGAGGGATTATAGTATAGAAATGGATCAGATCATTTTTGGACAGGTCAGCGAAGAACGCTGTTATCCCTGTGTGCTGTCCACTGGTCGGGTAACGCACTGTTATCCGACCAGTGGACCCAAACATCTGACAGCTGAGTCTGTCCAAGTGTCCACCTACATGTATAGCCAAATTTAAATTGGATGCTGTCACTGTATGTGATCAACTTAAGGCAACACTTACACCGCATATAACTTCTGCAGGAAAAGTCTTCTTGTCCCTCACTGTGTATTGAGGATCAGCGTTTAAATCCGATGTAACCATTGCAAAGATCCACGTGACAAGGAGAGAAATTCTGTTACCGAATAGAAAAACAAATGGTCAAAGTAATATAACCCTTCCCTGAACTTTCACCTTTTTAATGAGGCACACTTTTAAGAGATCTTTCAACAGGCTGGAAAGTGCACAATGAAAATTCTGTCTACTGGCCTCAATGCACCGTCTGCGGCTGGTAGCCTTGAACCCCAGAAGTTTTGCCTACAAGAGTTCAATGCTTTCTACGGCCTTCATCTCCTAAAAAGAGAGGTTTTTTTTTAAAAGGTTTTCAATAATCCCTTAATATTATGGGAGCAAAAATTTGGATAAGTAACAAAAAGTCCTCAGCAAGTTGAGTAGAACTGACAGCCACGTTTGATCAAAGCTCTTCATCGTCATCATCATCACCATTTATTTATATAGCACCACTAATTCCACAGCGCTGTACAGAGAACTCATTCACATCAGTCCCTGCTCCATTGGAGCTTACAATCTAAAATCCTCTAACGTACACACACACACACAGACCGGGAAAGACTAAGGGCAATTTAATAGCAACCACTTAACCTACCAGTATGATTTTTGGAGTGTGGGAGGAAACCGGAGCACCCAGAGGAAACCCACGCAAACACGGGGAGAACATACAAGCTCTTGAATAATATATAGCTTTTGTCTGACACTGATTGTCATAAATATTTAAGCAGAGCAATTTACGAGCCCCAAGAATCACGCATGTACTATGGCATCCTCACCCCCTGAGTTCTCTGTACAGCGCTGCGGAAATAGTGGCGCTATAAAAATAAATGGTGATGATGATGATGATGATAATCCCATGTTCAGGCAACCTGACTCAATTAAAGGCTTTGCAAAATAATTATTATTTAACCGAGCATCCAGACTGGAAAACAGGCGCTGCATCCAACTGTCTGCACCTCTGCAAAGATAAACACATTTTATACCAAATAGAATTAAGCTAATTGAAAATCTGCTTTCGCTCTTACAAGGTAAACAATTTGACCTTGTTTCATCTGCGCTGTTTATTATCAAAAATATTCAAGATTATTTATTTACTTTTCAACAACTGCTGAAAACGATTCCCGGCAAAGGAAGGGAATGTCTACTCTTTGCCTCTATGAGATGAAATGTGATTTTTTTTTTTTCCGGTAAGTTTGTGTGATGGCAGTTTTATGGCTGGAGTGGTACCGTATAACAGCTTATGATGTTGATCTCATGTACAGCTCTGCATTTGGTATCGTGTCTTTTAGTGCTGGCAGATTTATGTTGTTTTGCTAATGAGAATTTGTGCCAATCCAGGACCAGCTGTACAGCTGATAGCCCGGCCAGGGATTTGGAGGTTCTGTTCTCTATGCTGCAGTGAAATGCAATCTTGCTGATTATGTGAGGCTGAATACTTGCAATTCTTATCTGAAGTTACATCTAAACAGCTTTAAATCCTAAAGGAAAACAATTTTTTTAAATTTAAGAATCCTCCTTTGCTGTGATTTTTCATCTGCAAGCAGACTTCACTTACAAAGCACCCCTGATACGTACTGCGGAACACCCAAGTTTTGATACGTCGTCTGGATGTTCTGCCCAGCACACAACAGGGGGGCACTGCTACCCACCGCTCTGGGGAGATCCCTCTACAACTTAAATGCACCAAGATGTGCGGTGAGGCAGAAAGTCTGCACTGTGCAAAAGGGTAATCATCACATCAAATCTTAACCTCCTACTTTAACTAATTTACTACCACTTATGTCAACAAAATAAACTTTTTGCAAAGTGGAAATTGCTTTACCTATCTGCACGCCAAGGAAGGCCCTCGAAAAATCTTTCTTGTCCTCCTTTTTATAATCTGGCTCTGCAGAAAGAGGCGTTACAAGTGTACCATCTCTGTCCTTTACTACAAACACCAGCACTTCACCTATCTCTTTTCCTCCACCTGCGTAAGCTTCTCCGCCAATGCCGCCATTGTGCTTTGTAAACCCAACGATCCTTGGTAGAAATCAAAGCGCACTTGCATAAATTCTGCAAAGGCGGATATTTTTACCCATTGTAGGATGGAGGCATCACATTTTAGCATTAATAACATCAGTTTAGAAAAAAAAAAGAGTGTGTGCTTCACACATTACAAGTCAGAAAGATGTTTTCAGAACAGACGTAGTATCATCAAGCTTAAAAAGGGTTTTCCACCCTCACATGACTTTAATTGATTGACTTGTACATGCCTTCCAACAGCTTTCACTAAATATGCGTGGTTTATCTTTCTAGGTTCCTTCCATGCTTTTCAGTCACTTCTTTATACCATCAGGTGGAGGTGTGTGTGTGTGTGTGTGTTTATATTTCCCTTGGATACGACACAGCTCTGCTCTGCCCTCTGCATCCGAGCCAACTGTTTCCAGAGAGCCACTTTGTGTTGTATCCAAAGCAAAAAAAAAGGACTAAAAGTTATGTATATACATGGCTGACTACACAGAAGAACGGTAGAAATAAGAAACAATAAATGACTCTGAATCATAAGGAATTAATCTTCCCACTGTGCTGAAAACAGAGAGTATAGTGAAAGGAGAACTATAGCGGCTTAGGATCTGCACATTATATAATAAATCTGTCTACAGTCCACAAATAATACCCCTCTAAGTGCTTATAGATAAAATATCTATGATATAAACACACAAAAAAAATCACAAATTATGTTTCAGTCTCCACTTCATAAATCAAGCGGACATAATATTCTTATGTAATTGTCTTCACCACAGGAAAACATTTACAAAGTTATTATCACACTAAAACATGGCTAAACTTAGCAAAGGTCAAATTTTACCGAGAACCAGATATCGTGTTCATCGGATTCAGGGATATGAAGTATTGTACACTTATTCCTTAGTCTAAAAAAATGTATATATGAATATATGCCGATTAACCAAAACATTAAAAACCACTGAAAAGTGAAGTGAATAACATTGATTATCTCGTTAAAATGACACCTGTCATAGGTGGGATATTATAGGCAGCAAGTGAACCGTCAGTTCTTGAAGTTGATGGAAGCAGGAAAATGGGCAAATGTAAGGATCTGAGCAACTTTGTCAAGGTCCAAATTGTGATGGCTAGATGACTGGGTCAGAGCATCTCCAAAACGGCCGGTCTTGGTCTCTGTTTTCTTACATTTCAGTTGCTGACGTACTAACACTGTCAACATTTGAATTGTTGACCTAATGGTGTCGACTTTCTGAATGTCAACCAAATGAATGTCTAGCTCTCGATTGCACAAATTTCTGAGAGCAATTTCCGCTAGAGTGATTTCCGTTTCCTCGGCAGATAAATCTCCTGCTCCTACTGAACGGATCCGCTGAGCTGCCAATTCAACCAGTGCCCACGCATTCGGAGAACATATTGTAAGTTAGATGTATTAGTATCGCACAAGGAGTTGTCCCTCTCGTTGTTTAGTTGTAATCTCACCTGGGAGGGGTTGATGTGGACAGTCTGGATTATTCTTATAGATAACACTATTTAAACAAATCCTCTATGACAGCATATCTCCCTGCTGAAGCACAGGTGTAACATCGATACGTTGTCACATATCCGCAGGGGGTATAATTGTTTCACTCGTGACCCAGAAAAGCTGCACTGTCAGCGGGCCCTGAGGACTGGGTTTGGGAAACACTGGTCTAAGCCGTTATTTGTATTCACCTAAACCACCTAACAGTTGGGCGAGTGGCTTTGTAACCTTTTCTGTCTCCTGTCCCTATTTTCCGGGACAATCTCTTGTGGCCATACAATGCAGGACTCATGGCAACTGAATGATCGGTGAGGGTATTCCAGAATTCTGCTGTCCATAAACCTATATAACACATATTAAAACAGACCCAGTTTTGTTTATATTATTAGAAAATTGTTTGTTGATGTTGAACTCTAACCGGTTGCGAATCACCATCACGGCCATGCGGACAACAACACCTTCTACTGTATGACATCAATAGCACGGAGACATAGACCTACTGAGACCAAAACAGCACAATGATGTTGTGTATCGTTTTGTAACAATATATATAATAATAATAATAGAATAATGCCATGGTATTATTATACCTTATTGATATAACTGATTGCAATGTGTAGTCTAATAACAATAATAACATAATAATAATAATAATAATAATAATAATAATAATAATAATAATAATAATAACATAATAATAACATAAATGTTTAACATTACATTTTTTAAACTGTTCCTTTAAGAGAAGGTTTTGACTGATCCTCTTCAAATTTTCAAACTGCTTCATGGTGTCCAAATTGTCTATAATTCAAAGGATATCAAACATTGTCTAAATACTTTACTTATGTATAATCTGGGCTGGATTATGGGAGGGGTAATGTGGGCAGTCACTCACACATATCAGGGGGGCCCCCTAAAATATTCACCACTGCCTCTGTCAAAGTCGACTATTTGGATGAAAGAAAGTATATTGATTAATATTGTTTCACCGTGCGATTGCAATCAGTACGCCTCGTATCATGACGCAATCGCATGATAAATAACGCACACATACACTTACACTTACACATTCACTTGCACATAATTTATTTTATAATAGTTCCAATCCACAGGTTTTTATTAACAGATGTTATTGAGTTTATAGTTAAATATTATAATGTTATATGTACTTCAGTGAGATCTAAGGTTCAGGTTACAGGAAACATATCATGTTTGGTGCCATTCTAATTCCCTATTTATCCTTAATGATCCGGTTCCATCAGCTATCATTTCGCACTTCTTGTATGCTAGTTATGGAATATAGGGAATTAGTGATCAGAATGGTATTGTCTGTATAATGTAAATTGACCGGTTTGAACTAGTTCTTGGCGGGAAGCTCAGTATGCATCTGATCGGAGAGCTGACCCCCACCCTTGGAGGGCGTCATTTGAACTGACCTATGGACTGCATTATACTGGACTGTCCTGGAGCCTGAAACAATGGAAACATGCCAAGTCATCTATATTGTATTTACTGTAACACCAAATGTATATATATTGCCCTCTGGAATCAGCCTGCAGTCACTTTGACCACAGACTTCAGGACTAATGACTGTATTTCTGGATCCAGCAGAGCGCAGCACCGCGCAGCGTATGTATCGGCTGTACTTATTTATTGAACTTATTCTTTTGCTTTTGCTAATAAATCATTTTGTGCTTTGGAACCACACAAATCGCATAGACAATGATTATTGGAAAAACGATGTAATAACTTTAATACTTCCCACTACCCCCCATGTCGGAATGTCCTGGGGCCCCCAAATATCTTTAATCCGGCCTTGCTTCAAGTTGGGATGCATACATTGTATTAACATTTTATTTTATTTATTTTCCTCTTAAAATTACGCAATTCCTGGTCGCATCATGTTACTTAAACAAATACTATCAGTTCTAAAAAGATCATCAATAAAGTCAAAATTTATGAATGGAAGTACGTAGACATGTCTAGGCAGTGATGCAGCTGTACAATATTATAGCAAAAAAAGAAATATATTAATCATAAAACCATTTCTATACTGCCCCCGGATGGTTCTGCACTGGGCATGTTGGTCTATAAATACAGATTTTGCTTAAAACTACCAGTACGGTATCACAACACATGTATAGTTTAGGTTTAGAACAGGAAGTCCACTACCTCTACGGTCACACAGCTCAACACTTGGGCAGGGCCATCTTAACAACATTATGGGCCCCCGGGCAAAGCAGTGCACCGGGGCCCCTAGCTATAGATATAGATATATAGATGTATACAGATATAGATATATAGAGATAAAGATAGATAGATGTACTTGCTCAGTGACCCTTGTAGGTTTTTTTTGCAGGTTTTTTTCTTTTGCAGGATTATTTATTCTCATTAAGAGCCGTGCCTATGGGGCCCCCTTGCCCGTGGGGCCCCCGGGCAGCTGCCCATCGTGCCCAATAGAAAAGATGGCCCTGCACTTGGGGCCTGATTTATTAAGGAACTTAGGCAAGAATTTGAGTAGCTTTTCTTTCTTAAGTTTTCTGGACAAAACTATGTTGCAATACAAGGGGTGTAAATTAGTTTATTATTTTGCACATAAGTTAAATACTGGCTGTTCATTCAAGTAGCACACAAATAACAACTTTACATTTCAGTGTACAAATAAGCTTTCAAGTATTTGTGTGCTACATAAAAAAAGCAGCCAGTATTTAACTTATGTGCAAAATAATAATCTAATTTGCACCCCTTGCATTGCAACATGGTTTTGTCCAGAAAACTTAAGTAAGAAAACTTACTCAGTTACTTGCCTAAGTTCCTTAATAAATCAGACCCTTGGACATTACACTTTTGTCTCCATATTTGTACTTTTTGTAAAAGACTCCAATTAAATCTGGCATCAAATAACATTCGCTGAAGCTTTTCTTCTCTTCATCACTGAGTTTCTGGCAAAGAAATCATCTTCTAATGCACGGTAGTAATAGTTTTTCCTTGTCTTTCCTTTAAACAACAGTCAAAGTTGGTAATCTGCTAGTAAAAGTGAAAAAGAGAAGTTATCAAAACGTAGACATAAGTGTCGGAGGCCGTTAGCGCTCGCAAATCATGTATGTTCTCTTCTGATAGATGTCAAACCCACAGATGGACGAGGAATTAGTTAGTTCCATCAGTCAGTTAATCAGAATGGCAGCTACCATCTCATCCAGCCAAGGGTCCTAACATGGGGGGGTGGAAACAGTGAAGAGATGTTTAGAAGCCTCATAATATTTCTTACCTTTGACATCATCTCTTAGGGGAGCAATGCTCTGCACAGTTAAGTTAGACGTACGGAAAGTTTACAAAGAACTTATCTGGAGAACTAAAGCTGCTTCTCGTTGAAACAAAATCATCACCAGATTTGTCTTGACAAACATTCTCCCCCCCCTTTGTTTCAATGCAAAGAACAGATTCTGGAAAAATATATATGTATTTCCAGGTAAGGTAGGAGAAATGTATATGATATATGTATAAAAACGCATCATTTTGGCCCCGCCCCGTGTGACGTAATGACGCAAACGCATGATTTTAACACAGTAGGGTGGGCCAAAATTACGCAATTCCCGGACAGTCGCATCATGGAGGCTTGAAATATGCCCACTTCACTAGGAAGTGGGCAGATGCAGGAGAATTGCCAGCTCTCCCGAGAGTTTGGGAGACCTACCCGGAATTCGGGAGTCTCCCGGGCATTCCGGGAGAGTTGGCAAGTATGCCATTTCTTTCCCTGTATGGTCGTTTCCACTTGATCCTCCTTATTGCTTTTGGTTGTATACCCATTGAAGCTTTCCCAGCAGACAGGTCCATCGGCATTAGCTCAATGTATCTTTCTCTGTTCGGATGGTCTTGAGACGCTGGTGGAACGCAAACTGTAAATATGGTGGCCTGAGTGAACCAAAATGCACCTTCTATGTAACCTGTAACCAACGCATTTCACCCTTTGGACTTTGTCCAAAGGGAGCTGGCAATTCTCCCGCATCTGTCCACTTCCTAGGGCATAAACAAGGGTAGGCACGGCGATGACGTGTTACGACACCCAGGGGTCAGAGTTGATGCCGCCCTGGTTTTGCTCTCGCCTCATCGCCTGATTGACACAGCCTACCTTGTTCATTGTTCTCCTGAAGCAACACAGTTGAGCTTCTTTCATGATTTAAATTAATCATGAATATGATGGGACATCGGGTCTTACATCTATCACTTTGAGTGTTCAGAGAATTCAATTACATTGTTCAAAAAGCATCTTGAAATGTGGACTCCCCTATAAATATCCCTCCCCCCCCCTCCCCAAGACAATACTAAAGACATATCTCTGAAATCATCATACAGGTCGTGTTTCCACCATCTCCCAAAATCCCGTTCTTTTGTTGGGAGAATAATGTCCTGCTCCCCCTCCCTATTATCTACCACTTTTATTCCATAATCATTCTCATTCCTTATCGCAATGATAAGAAATAAAATATTGTGAGCATTTATTAAAAGTTTTCTGCCAGGACAGCAGTCACGATAAATGTCCGTCCCGGCGGACACACATTTTAGCTATGTCCTCTGTCTTGCTGTGGTCACTATCGCAAAGTGGCCATCTCTATGATCGTTTCCGGAGGCAGAGCAGGTAAGATGTGGTGAGGGATCCGAAGATCCCTCTACTGCAATGTTCTTCCCATAGACTTCAAAGCCTAATGCCATCTTCATCTGGTCGTAGCCATCTTCAGCTGGTCGTAGCCATCTTCAGCTGGTCGTAGCCATCTTCAGCTGGTCGTAGCCATCTTTATCTGGTCTTAGCCATCTTCATCTGGTCGTAGCCATCTTCAGCTGGTCGTAGCCATCTTCATCTGGTCTTAGCCATCTTCATCTGGTCGTAGCCATCTTCAGCTGGTCGTAGCCATCTTCATCTGGTCATAGCCATCTTCATCTGGTCGTAGCCATCTTCAGCTGGTCGTAGCCATCTTCAGCTGGTCATAGCCATCTTCATCTGGTCGTAGCCATCGGGCACAAGTTCCGAAAATCTTTGATCTTTGATTTTGAAATGGTGCAAAATAGCAGTGTCCATAGAAAGCCACGGGGACTGCTTTTGCGTTCGAAGACACTTGGATCGCAGCAGATATGTCTAATATAAATTTAAACGATCCTTAAATATGCGCCTCTCCCCTGAAAATTGCCATTTTTGTGGGATTTGAATGAAAAATAAGCCCCTAAATGACCTTTCTCCACCCCCTGAATCTCATGTTCAGGAAATCTCTTCTTTAAATGTGTTCACATAATGATTCTCATTCATGTGTCTCGCTTACATTCAGCAAAGAAGAAGAAGATTTTAAACTTTGCACCCCTACGAACACCATTTCAAAATCTATGCCAGTTGCGTACAATCAGGTACAACCAGGTAAAAACAAGTGTAGATAACATTTCCATTGCAAGAGGTGTCTTAATTTGCATCTACGCAAAATTACCCTTAGAGCCGGGACCATTAGGGTTCATTTATCTCAGTTTCCTTAATATTACAATGCAAATATTTAATCCAGGATATGGACCGTTCCCCTAATTTAAATGACTACATTGGCAGCCCAGTCTGCTAGCAATTAGACGCTATACAATGCTATGGGAAGACAGATACCAGGCAGAGTGAATAATGAACTGGAATGGGGAACTTAAGAGCACGTTGATGCAGATCTCTTGGCTGCTGATAAATTTGCAAAAACAAAACATTTCCCTGCAGAAATATTTCGTGACACATGCTCTGAACATTATTTTGCACACTTACGTGGGTGATGTCAATATGAATCATTAAAAAACACTTACTAGGAATTCCTAGAAATCACTGGAGCGGACTTTAGGAATGGGTATTGCAAATCGCACGGGGCAAACTTATAATGGATCCCATCCTGTTACTGGCAGGTTCGATCAGAAGACTCTCGGGGGGATCTTGCTGGGTTCGGAGTAACAGAGAAGAGTTGAACTTTGCTCACGTTTATAAGACTATAGTATTATCCAGGAGAGGTGGCAAATGTCCAAACATATGTAGGATTCCTCAAACTCTGTTTTTTGACCCTGTTTCTGTAACGCTGGGGAATGAAAGCTCCAAGTAATTTGTATCCGAACTGACAGTCAGCCTGAGCCTTGGAGAACTCCTTTCTGACCTGTTTTATCGGAAGATGTTGAGTACTGAACTGACTTCTTCTGTCACTTCTCACTTCCATCTTTCTTACTACAAAGTAACAAATGGTTTAGATTAAAATCACATTAAAATAAACACTTTTCTTATACTGACTTATGTCCTAGAGAAAAACGATACAAAATATATATAAATAAATATATTTACATTTTAGGCTTCTTTTATTTTAGAAAAAGGATGGGATGGTCAGAATTTCCAGTAAGAAATTATTCACAGGAACAGAAAATATATAACATAGTAACATAGTAACATAGTTGATGAGGTTGAAAAAAGACACCAGTCCATCAAGTTCAACCTATTTTGGATCTCCTGCGATCCCTCACTTATATTTGAAATTGATGCAGAGTAAAGAGTGAATTCCATATCTTGACTGCCTTTACTGTAAAGAACCCTTTCCTTTGCTGGTTGTGAAACTTCCTCTCCTCTAACCTTAGGGGGTGTCCGTGTGTCCTGTGTACAGTCCTTGGGGTAAAAAGTTCCCATGAAAGTTCTCTATAAACCCATGAAAGTTCTCTGAATCAGATTATGATTCAGAGAAATACAGACCCGTAGAGAGATTGGAGATTTGAAATTATTATTATTATTATTATCTTTTATTTATAAGGCGCCACAAAGGGTCTGCAGCGCCGTACATGACATACACAGAAAGCAGCGATACATAACACATAACATGATACATGAAGAACAAAATCCAAAGACCAGACATACTGAATTACTAAATATACAGGTAACACAGTGATGTAGATCAGATTATATGAGGGACAGTGATGGTAGTAATCAGCGGGAAGTAGGACTGAGCCTAAGAAAACAGGGCTGGGGAAGCAGCCAAGAGGTACAGAGGGTGATAGGATATTAGAGGAGAACACAAGGATAGAGGGTCCTGCTCCTGAGAGAAGTGGGGGTGGGAGAGACTGTGCGGTGTTGAGCGTGGTAGAAATAATGTGGAGGTGTGAGAGGTGTGAGAGGTGTGAGAGGTGTGAGGGGGATGTGCGGTGGTGCAAGGAGGTTGTGCGGTGGTGTGTGTGGGAGTATAGTGAGAGTAGTGTATGACTGTCAGTGAATGGAGACATGAAAGGTGTGTGAATGGTCAGTAACAATGGTTGAAGCCTTGGCGTGGTCTTACTGCTCACATGGAGGAGATCCATCTGCTAACTCAACCTGTATGTGTGGCTGGAACATCAGTTTGGTTCACAGGTACCCGGAGCTGGATCACACAGCGGCAAATAGTTACTAGATTCAGGGCAGACTCAGACGTAGACAACTATGTATTGTCTGCAAAAGAGCAAAGAACAAAAGCACTCAATATATAACAGAATTCACTTCTACCACTAAAAACACAACATTAAGGACAAAATAACATGTATAACTATAGCTGTATGCCTCCAACAATGACCATGTGGCCTTCCGTACAGGGGCCAAAGAATAATCTGCAGATGAGAATTGCAGAGCACTTCAGAAACCGAGCACAGGAAGTACAAACACAGCGGATTAGAGAACTTCTAGTCTCTTAGCTCTTTGCCCCATATTGTTTATGTATATGACCTGGGGGAGTGACATGGCCGTAGTGGGAGAGTACAGTGAGAGCCGTGTGTGACTCTGTCAGTGGAAGGAGATATGAAAGGTGTGTGAATGGTCAGTAACAATGGTTGAAGTCTTGGCGTGGCGTAAACCAATTTGTCACCACTGAGCTTATTTTCTTCATTTTAGACTTTGCAGAAATACAGTCGGACTGTGGCCTTGTACATATAAAGTCGCTGTATAAAGTGCAGTCAACATCTGATTGAAGTACTTAGCATGATGATGCTTCAAAGATTGAAACCAGTGGGAGATTCTGGACCAGATTGGGTGCAATGTGATTGAATGGGTGATGTAGAATGTGATTGTCTGCTGTCCGATCATGATCCACTCTCATTTACATACTGATTTCTGTCTGTGCAATGTCTGAAATTTTCAAGAAATATCCCCTAGACTCTAGAATCTATTCTGGGGTCACTCATTGCTGACCCTTATAATCCAATTATTGGCTGGTATTTGTTATATCTTTTATTTCTATAAAAAAGACTGAGAACAACTAAACCAATAATCTTTGTTTAGTTAAAAATGAAATGAATATAAATGAATATTTAAGCAACATCCTTGTATCATCATCATCATCATCATCATCATCATCATTTATTTATATAGCGCCAGCAAATTCCGCAGTGCTTTACAATTGGGAACAGACATTTTTAAGACAATACTTGGAAATACATATATACAGAGAGGTAAGAGGGCCCTGCTCACAAGCTTACAATCTATGGGACAATGGGAGTTAGAAACACAAGGGTAAGTGCTGCATCATATTACACATTGGACCAGCTAGAATGCAAAGGTAAAAAGTATTGAGTGGGCTGTGTGATCAGTCACACAGCAATGTTGGTCATTGGGTTGTTGTCTTGTGTTAGCTGTGTAGAGGGTGGTAATAGGGTAACCTAGAGAGATTAAGATGCTGGTTTAGGAATATTATAAGCTTGTCTGGAGAGGCGGGTTTTCAGAGAACGCTTGAAGGTTTGAAGACTAGAGGAAAGTCTTACTGTGCGAGGGAGGGAATTCCACAAAGTAAGTGCAGCCCAACAAAAAGTCCTGTAACCAGGAATGGGAGGATGTGATTAGAGTGGAGGAGAGACGTAGATCTTGTGCAGAACGGATGTGTCAAGTTGGGAGATATTTTGAGACAAGTGAGGAAATGTATGTCGGTGTAATTTTGTTGATGGCCTTGTATGTTAGTAGAAGAAATTTATATTGGATTTGTTGAAATGCAGCCAACCATTGTAGAGACTGACAGAGTGGCTCAGCAGAGAAAGAACGGTTTGCAAGGAAAATCAATCTAGCCGCTGCGTGCAAAATAGATTGTAGGGGTTCAAGTCTGATTTTGGAAAGACCAGTAAGGAGGGAATTGCAATAGTCGATGCGGGAGGTGACGAGTGCATGAATTAAGGTTTTTGCAGTGTCTTGTGTGAGATATGTGTGTATTCTAGAAATGTTCTTTAGATGTATATTTAGATATAGAGTCGATGTGGGGAATAAATGATAGTTGTGAGTCAAGGATTACACCTAGGCAACGAGCTTGTGGGGTGGGATTTAGGGTCGTGTTATCAACAGAAATAGAAATGTCAGGCAGGAAGCTTCTGTTCTTGGGTGGGACTATTATTAATTCAGTTTTTGAAAGATTGAGTTTGAGTTGGCGAGAGGACATCCGAGATGAAATAGCTGAAAGACAGTCAGTAACGCGAGACAACACAGATGGTGAAAGATCAGGAGAGGATAGATAAATTTGTGTATCACCCGCATAGAGATGATACTAAAATCCAAAGGAGATTATTAGTTTTCCAAGAGAAGTGGTGTAGATAGAGAATAGCAGAGGACCTAGTACTGAGCCCTGTGGTCTCCAACTGATAAAGAAAGCGGAGCAGAGGTGGATCCAGAGAAATTAACACTTAAAGATTAGATAGGTAGGATGAGAACCAGGATAGGACAGTGCCTTCAAGATCTAGGGATTGTAGCGTTTGTATGAGGAAAGAGTGGTCAACAGTGTCAAATGCAGCCGAGAGATCCAGGAGAATTATAAGAGAAAAATGGCCTTTAGTTTTAGCTGTGATCAAATCATTGACAACCTTGGTCAGTGCAGTCTCTGTTGAGTGTTGAGAGCGAAAGCCTGACTGAAGAGGATCCAGTAGGTTATTTGCTTTTAAAATAGGAGTAATTACTGCATGCTTGAATAGTGATGGATAAATACCAGTAGAAAGAGATAGATTACAGATTTTAGTTAGAGGTGGAATGAGCACAGCAGACAGGTTCCTACTAATTGTGAGGGAATGGGATCAAGAGGACAGGAGGTAGAGTAGGAAGATGAGAAGAGAGTAGAAATGTATGTCCTTGTATTCATCTGAATACTGAACTTAGAGGGCTGTTAAATCAAATATTTCATATATGAATAGCAAAGGTAAAATTATGTTGGTCAATGTTACCCTGACATTTCATTGCAACTGAAAAAAGTATATTTTACTCCCCATTTCATTAGACAGCTGAAACTACAGCTCTTATCTTTATTAGGACAATGTCTAAATAGCATTTAAGGTAAAAAAAAAAACTGGAACTTCAGTTGACTAAGCTGCTGTGACATCACTGGATCTTACTCTCTCTATGAATTACCCAATCCCCACAGAACATTTCTGCACTGTAAGGACCCACAGGGGTGTTAAAGTCAAGCATGTGTCAACGCTTTCCAGCACTGGGGTTCCCACACATTATTTAAGTGACTAGACCCCTGTATACACACTTTCTGATAAGTTCGACTTGCTTTGTGTCAACAATCGTCAAAGACTAAGTTTTCCATAGTTACTGAGAAACACACTTTCATTCTGCTCCATGTTCAGGCACATTGTAAGGACACCAATGTGAGTTTTCTTTATTGCATTTTCTTTTAATTCTTCCCCTCCTCCACCTGATGTCTCCCATGTAATGTTGCGCTTCCTCCCTTGTCTTGTATTGACTGGCTTCACACTCTCTCTTTAGAGACTGCTGGGCAGATAGTACACGTGTCTTCTTTGTATAGAAATCACAAATTGGAAAATACTTGTGAGTAGAGATGAGCTACAATGTAGCAAAATTTTGAATAAATCGAATTCCGTGGCAGTTTCTCAGAGGCGTGAAGTCACATTGATACATTCTTCAATATTGATAACTTTGTTCATCTCTGCTCTTCCCATATAAAACATTGGTTACTTGTCGGCATAAATCTCTTCCTACTCTTTGCCTCATTTTCATCTAAACGTTATTTCCCCAAACTAATACAATGTATATCGTTGCTAGTAGTCCCAATCCAGGACCACTTCAAGGACCACTAAACGTGGTGGATTTTTGGGTTCTCTTTTAGAATGGGAGAGCCAGGAAAATTTGTGATAGCGCAAATGTTTTTCTCTTATTGCACTCTTTAAAATATATAATCATCAAAAACAAGTAAGAACAATGAGACCTCATTCATTAAGAAGCGGAAATCTCGTTATGAGCCGTATGTTGCGTAAAATTGCTCTACATGTGCTCAAAAATGGACTACACGCCAGTGAACACAAGTGCATGCAATCCATCAACAAACTCAAAGGACACGTCTGACTATCTATGATTTGAAGGTCGGAATGGGGGAGGGAAAGGCGTATGCACATAGACAATGTACAGTAAGGACGTGCCATGGTGCAACACACACACACATGCGTCCGATTCAAGCTTTGGGGCACCTCTCATGTACTTTTTTAACCGTACCAGGGCAGGTGTGAATGCCGATTGACAGTGATGACAGTTGCATATGCATGCTACAACATGTGTTGTGGCATGCCACAACATGTGTTTGCAATTAAGAGCAACTGTAAAATGTTATTTTATGTACAACGGGTATTAAGAACATCCTGATATATGTATTTCATGTTAAAACAATGCCAAAAAAACATTTTGCCGTATAGTCAGAGCATACATATACCCAGTGCTTTTTTTGTAAGAAAAAAGGTGCCGGAACTCACATCACGTAGTCAATCACTGTATGCACACCCACTCACGTCAGTTGTGTAACAAAACATAATGGTCGCTGCCCACAGTAAGTTCTCATCGCGCGACCACACGACCAATCACAAGCTGAGTAGCGCCACAAGCCGAGCAGCGCCATCACAGCCAGAGCGGATGAAGCACGCATGCATCGGACTCGACACACAAGCAGCCCGCATGCAGCGTTTTAATGATTTTGCCGCTGACCTGTTACGCTCGACAGGGACAGGATCCACGTGGACCGAACATCAAATGTTCAAAAGTTACTCTTAAAACTTGGAAAATCCATTGAAAAAAGGTGCCGTAGCTCAGTCCGGTGAGTTCTATGACAAAAGAATCACTGCATATACCTGTATTCAACTATTTCTTCAGATCCGCGTGTACTTGAATATGGACGTAAGTGACAGCGATTTCTGTCCAATTTTTAAAAGCGCAAATTGCATTCACTTTGTGTTCCTTGATGAATCAGGCCCAATGTGTGCAACTATTTCTTAAGAAACCTTTCTATTTCTATTTTCTAACTAAAAGTAAAAATCGAAGCTTTGGCACATAGTGCCTCGCCCATGCTGGGACTTGCAGTTCTTCAGCCGCTAGTTAGTGCCTACCTCTGTACTGCAGGGTGTCTTGATGGTGAATATTCGCCTATTGCTTATCAATTACTGAGTATGAAGAAAGTCACATAGAAATCACCTCCCAAATTTCTCTTAGAGTTTCTGTTTCTGTTTATATCAACATTGCTTCAAAATTGCATTTTTTGTAACTATGAATAAAAGCTTTTTCAACATGTACTCAGGTTACATTGTGGCGAGTGGGTACATTTGGCAATCAACTTTGTCTAGAATAATCATTAACTTCAACTTCTGCCAATTTAAGGGTCTACCAGCTGACACCTGCAAGATATCAAAAAGATTTCAAGTGTCACAAATCTGGACATTACTGGGCACGTGTATAAAGCCGAGACGTTTGGGTTATATTTGCAATTTAGAGTAGGAACCTTTGCCCATCAAATTCAGGATGTAATGTATCCTGTTCAAAGAGTCACATATTTTCCTGTTGATCTTGGCGGCTTGCGCTCGGTGCACGCTGCGAGCGACTCCGGCTAGATGTGAGCAATCGGTGGAGGGAACCAGTATAAAATTACTTTTTTTATTTTCCTTTAAACTCTCAAATTAAACACCATCAAAAAGAAGATTAAAAATACACGTAAGGCTGCTTGCTAAATGGATAAAACACCTATTTATAGCAGCTCATGTTTACTAAGGAGTAGAACTCATTGCTTCCATTGCTGACAATATGTATGGAGGAATATTATACATCAACACTTGTATCTAACCCTGTCACAGAACACTAATGAGTTTAAATATATTGCAAATATTTTTCTGGCTTTTCTTTTGTTTTGTATTTGCTGATGATACATCTAGAATCTTACTCTACAATATTTTATTCCAATTAAAACTCTGCAAAAAAGAAGAAATATGAACATTTTTCCAAGAAAGTCGAAGCAACTGACTTCCTAAAAGAAAATACAGTAAATATTAATCACACTATGCCTCGTTTATGAAATGCAAAACTGCCCATGCTCATTAGTGAGCCTCGGTTTCTGCCAAAGCGCATTGGTTCACGTAGCAAGATGGCTGTGATTATGCGCAGGGAGTGGAGGAATGCAACAGCCAATAGGAAGAGATGAGAGACGCGTTGCTTGCAAAACATGCAGCAGGCCCACTGGTGTACTTAGTTTTGTTGAGGCGTAGGGAAAACACGGCCTTGTTCCTTGTTTATGGGAGGGGACATAGCCCCTCATTCTCATGATTAATTGAAATCAGGATAAACCAACATTTGATTGGATGGAAAAGAATTGTGAAAGGGACAGGTGGGGTAATTCCTGCGGGCTGGTGACCACATCAGCCTTAGTGCATGATCATTGGCCAAAAAGAAGCTTTGTGCTCCTTGTGACCTGTTAGTATGTCTTGCCCACAAAATAGTTGGAACTTTAGTACATATACTGAGGCATTTAAAACCATTCTGCTTCCCTTTAATCTTCCATTATTTATTACAAACACAATTATCATCAAGGGATAAAGGGTTGGATGTGAACCCTCCGATCTTCCTTTATACTATGAACAGGCAAAACTTCTGAGAAGGACACCGAGGAAGCTGCCTGTCCAATTTCCTTTCCTAACAGACCAAAGCTCTCTGCACTATTCCATCATCACTGATAGACACATTGTTCATACCAACATGTACAACGTCTGTATCTGCCTTCTCCACCGATACAGCTCCTATCTCTCCGAGCAAGGTCCTTCCTTCTCTATATAATGACCAGCTTGCAGATTAATACCTCTTACAATAGAATCCCCTATGAAATGCTTCCTACATTGAATGGTCTCTTCTTGTGGAACACCACTGTTTTCAGAACCGGTGACTCGTGCAATGTTCTCCACTGAAGCTAAAACTTCAATATCACTCGATGCTCAGTGAGAACAGATGATGTTATAGAAAACAGCCCTGCCTACCTAGCGCTGAGATTGGTTCAGGATTTGGAAGGAAACATGTTGTCCTTCTTTTAAAATTATTTATTTTGGGTTTTTTTTATTACACAGTGCACTGTGTATGGGAAGTGTTTTGCATTATTAAAAGTATCAAGAGACCTGGGGGTAAATGTATCAATCTGCGGGTTCTTCAACACCCGCGTGTTCAGCCTCTTCCGCGATTAAATTTCAAGCGGCGCTGCATTGTAAAGGGAAGTTAACCCTTTACAATGCAGCGCCGCTTGAAATTTAATCGCGGAAGAGGCTGAACATGCGGGTGTTGAAGAACCCGCAGATTGATACATTTACCCCCTGATCTCCCCTAGCTCTAAGTAGAATTCAAGTCCTCTTTCAAAGGGGGAATGAGCGTGCATGGTGAGGTACACCTCTGCAAATGTGTCCTCTCCACCACTATATCTCACTCAGAATGAAAAAGTGTTTCTGCACTGCTTTGTATAATGAGGCTCATCTGTGTAGCTCTTCTGTACTCCAGTGGTAACACCATCCAACTCTTCTCTTCTGACCAGCAAACTTCTGCTCCTCTTAAGGCCTCTGTGCTTCTGCGTAACTGTTAATAAGTTTCTCTTCTGTTGGTGTGATCTGTCATCTGTGCAAATTACTGCTGCTACCATGTGTAGGCTCATCCCTACAGTTCACTGATTCAGCTGGTTGCTAGGTAAATAGTTATAAGCTTCCTTCAGCTCTCAGTCTGGCAGCCTCAGGTATGCAATCACCTACCACACTCATACAGCTAATCATCCTGCAGTTTCTGAATGGTGGTGCTGCCTTTATAAACCTTCTTTTGGTTTTATACCAATGCTGGTGATAGCTCCTGTTCGATCCAGTGTGCCTTTGTAATGCGACCTGATTCTTTGTCTCTGTTTGTGACCCGGCTTGTTTAAAGGATTCTGCTGTCTTCTCTACTCCTGACCTTTTGGCTTCATAGACTGATCTGCACCTATATATCGACCCGTCCTGACCCCTGACTTGTTTAAAGGATTCTGCTGTCTTCCCCACTCCTGATGCTTTGGCTTGTTAAACAGATTTGCTCTTATATCTCTACCTGCCCTGACCTCTCGCTTGTCTGTATTCTGCATTAACCCCTGCCTTTCTGATTGTCAGTTTGCAACACTACACCATCAAGTGTGCTACTTCCTACCATGTTCTGTCCACTCTTCCGGGCAATTGTAAATCAACAACTGCTACTACCCAAGCTTAAGTTCTGGGGGCAACTGAGTACTGTGGAGCGTATCTAGTTCCTTGGAAAGGGGGCTGCTATAGGCAAACATCTTGAGAAGCGCTCTAGTAGTTGAGGATTACATAAATTTCAAGGCCTGAAGTGAGGTGAAGATGTAGTGACACGGTTTTGAAGATGTTAAAGGTATTTTCTCTCGTTTACTATATTCTCCGACATAATGCAGTGTATATTGTGCACTGGTTACTGCCAGATAAAGGATTTTTTTATCTTTTGCTGAAACTTGAATGATTTTCTTTGTAGAAATCGCTTTTAAACCCACAGAAAACGGGTCTGGGATTAATTCTGTGTACAGAGAGTGGGTGGTTTCATCTGGGAACAAAGACTTGCGGGAAGAATGCTCCGCTGGTCCCCTCAGAGTGTCCCAGTAGCCGTGGGGTAACACAATAACATAGTTTTAAAAGGGGCAAGAATGTAAAGCATCCATACATTAACAGAAAAATGCTCACTCGACCAAAGTCTCTGAAGGCCGCTTTGTATTTAGATTATTTACAGTGAATATAAATAGTTGGAATTAGACTTTCAAAGTAGTTCATTCAGCTGTATCAATGCATCCGTCTGCCCCATGCAATGCAACGAATTCAAATTTCTCCCAACTCCAAATTCTCTTTGGTGGTAACACTAGTTGATAGGATCCAAGAAGGTAATCTTGATTCTCTGTTATGTGAATGAGACTAGAACTAGCTGCTATAGGGGTTGCGTAGTGTTAGACTTAACTTTTAAACCGTGTATGCGCAGTTGTAAAAAGTGCTGTTTGCACTTAGGAGTTGAACTTACACCCAATTTTTTTAAATATTTTTTTTTGTGCCATCTTATATTGAAAAGCGTTGCAAAATTCTTGAAAGGTACATCAATGACATAGTATGCATATATATAGATACAGGATGTACAACGCTCTCTCACAGTGCTTTTACAATAGGAAGCTTACTGTGCATCAGTCTGGTACTTTGAAGATGTTGTTTTTTAACATTTTAAACAGTAGGGAGGGGGGGGGTATAAGACAGTAGAGAGGAAGAAAAAGAAAAGGAAAGGGTGTAATATAGGATTATAGGACGGAGTCTGCAAAGGGCAGGAGGGGGTGTAGGGAAGAGCTGGGAATTCACGCATCAAGTAGGAAGGAATAGTCTTGTCTAGTGGTTCTGTTCCAGGCCCGGTTCCTGTTAGAATTCTTACTTATGATTCTTCATGACACTCACAGCCTCTAATTATTGGACATTTGGATCAGACTTTTTAGGTCACATGCACACAGCTAATTCAATATCTATCCTCCATTCTAATCTTCCACAAGAGAAGAGCAAAGACAACTCCTCACACAGCAATTGCTGATTCAGCGGACATTGAGGGGATACAGAAAGTATTGTGTGCACGTGGCCTCACCCATCATTTCCATTACTTAGAGAAAGTAACACCGGGGCAGCATTTTGTTGGTCAGTTTTATATGTGATTCTGAACACGTGAGATTTACTAAAGCCAATCCGCGTGGTTTTAAACCACCCTCCCTGCTCTTAGAACGGCGAATATACAAACCCTCTGATTTAAGAATGTGCAAAACTGCACGTCAGAGCAAAGGCAGATTTATAGACCTGCTTCTGATGGGCGACAAAGCTCAAATCACATGATGTTCCAGTTATCTCACATTCCGAACATAAGACACAATATTAATTATGAGGAAAATCATTACTTATTGCTTAAGGGGCCAATGTAAAGTTTTAATTATATTAAGTTTATAAGTTATATTATGCTCAGTCTTTTAGGCCTTTTGCTACCCTGGCTATGTTATCTTTAGAAAGGGCAGCACGGTGGCTAAGTGGTTAGCACTTCTGCCTGACAGCGCTGGGGTCATGAGTTCAATTCCCGTCCATAGCCTTATCTGTGTGGAGTTTGTATGTTCTCCCTGTGTTTGCGTGGGTTTCCTCCGGGTGCTCCAGTTTCCTCCCACACTCCAAAAACATAATAGTAGGTTGATTGGCTGTTATAAAAAAAAATTGACCCTAGTCTGTGTGTGTGTGTGTGTGTGTGTGTTAGGGAATTTAGACTGTAAGCTCCAATAGGGCAGGGACTGATGTGAGTGAGTTCTCTGTACAGCGCTGCAGAAATCAGTGGTGCTATATAAATAAATGGTGATGATGATGATGATGATGATGAGGAACAGCTGTTTACCATATTGATTCGGGCATTTTGAATTTTGCTGCAGCAATTGTACAAATGTTACCAGAGCTATTTCTCTGTTTAACTGTTAAACACGATAGTATTTGTGGCTGGGTTTGGAATGCTGTACACAGTAAACATCTTTATTACTGGCAGATGGGATTCATGTGATTTCTATTAATATCATCTGAACATATTCTGATTTATACCAGTTCTGCTGGATATCAGTGTCTATATATAAGTATATATAACACACGATATATAGGCTTATAGCGAGCAGTGGAATTCTTCACAGAACAGCGGAATTCATTCCCTTTGACTTTAGTAGTAATAAAGGCGTCAGCTGTCTTACATTGCCTGGAATACAAGTTATTTCCCACAGACTTCATACAGACAAAGAGGGCTATTTATTATAAACGACTGTTATCGCGGAGCACTGTACATTGTAGTTTGCAGCTTGCTCTGTTTTACACCTGCGGTCTAATGTCTCACGGTAAAGGGGGAAATTTCAATTGTCTGCAATTACGGTAAAAATCTCTATCGGTTGTGAGGAACAATGAGCAGAGATTTTACAGAGATCTCTGCCGCAAATTATCTCACGGACATTACAGAGACGCTTCTCGGCTAATTGAATTCCCCCCTAAGTGTCTTTATCTCTGTCTGTCTGTGCATGTGAGTGTCTGTCTGTCTGTGCATGTGAGTGTCTGTCTGTCTAAGTTTGTGTATGTGAGTGTCTGTACGTGTGTCTGTCTGTCTTTGTCTGTGTATGTCAGTGTGTGTGTTTGTGTGCCTGTGGTAAGGAGATTAGATGGCACGCTCACTGGGGAGGCAAACAATGTGGCTGAAAAAATAATCACTCTGCTTGCACAATGCTGCAGAAAATGTTGGTGCCATGTAAATAATGTATAAATAAAACCAAGGTCTGTATTGAACTTTGAGCTCCTAGTGCAGGAAAACAGGGCTGATCAGCTCAGTAGAAGAGGACAGGGTGGATTGAAGTTTCCTGTGCTAGGAGCTCATGGTAATATGGTTCCTGGCCGAAGATAACAAGGCAAAACTTCCAACATTTTGGTAGGCAGCATCGGGAAGAGGGGCGTGGCACGACAAAATGGGGGCGTGGTCACACATTGATGAGGCGTGGTTAGTGCTTTTGAAGCGGTGGCTGCCCTGTTCTTTTCTTCCCATCCAAATCTCTTAATCGCTGTAGAGAGCACGGTGAGCAGTATACCTCCTGACGATTGGGATAAACCTGTTCTGATCTGGATGGTGGGACAGAGCCCTCAAATTGGGACTGTCCCATCTAAATCGCAATGTTAGGAGGAGCGAACAACGAGTCTTCAGGCCCTGTTGGATATCTAAGAAAGGGAGGGTGATGTTCCAAATTGGACCTTCCCCGTGACCTCAGTAATGTAACCCAGTCTCTACTTCATCCTTTGTGGGAAATCCGTCAGGGTACTCTGGGACCTGTAGTTCCACCACAGCCGGAAAGCCGCAGATTATTCAATCTACACTTAGGGCTAGATTTACTAAACTGCGGGTTTGAAAAAGTGGAGATGTTGCCTATAGCAACCAATCAGATTCTAGTTATCATTTAGCTAGTACATTCTACAAAATGACAGCTAGAATCTGATTGGTTGCTATAGGCAACATCTCCACTTTTTCAAACCCACAGGTTAGTAAATATACTCCTAAGTGTGGGCGAGTGTGCAGAGTGTGACGTGTGTAGGTTTGGAAAATGTGTTGAAATGTTGGCAGATGTACAATGTTCACAATACATTTTGCTGGTTACATTAGACAAAGCTAATTCCTCTATTGCAGAACGCTATGGTTTCCATATAATGTTTTATATATGCCATAACAGACTATAACAGACATTGAATTAATAGCCTATAACATCTAACCAGTTTGCTAGCTGTGGCTTTTATTAATGTGTTCCTATGTTATTGTTAAAGATGATCCTGCTCTACACTGTCAGTTGTTAACAACTTGTGCAAAGTCTAGGTAAACATTAACATTCTAGAAGTGTGCTGGTGTAAATTGAAACTTAAAGACATTTCTGGTCCTAATGGGGGTTTTATGACCAGTGGAAAGCTATGTTTTTAATATTCTTAAAAAATGCTGTTTTGTGTAACAACTATTTTTTACAGATAAATTGTGAAAGTAAATGTAATTTGTGTTCTTATAACATAAACACATCCCAGTGATCTAGTTTATAAATCGGTATCCAGTGCTCGCTTCCCCCAGCGGCCTGATCTAGAGATGGGCGCAATAAAACAACATGGAATTTAGAGTACGTGGTAAGTTATACTTGCAATGTATGTACAGAAAGGGCATGTAGACTAAGGGGTCTATGCATCATAGGACGTGATGCTGATAAATATATATCGCAGTGATGCATATTTATGTACAGCTAAGATGCACCATGGCGGGGCTACCCGGTGAAGTGACCCCTCTCCTGCAATCTATTTGCCCTATTTACCAGCAGCTTAGCGCTGCCGGTGATAGGAGAAAGTGATGTGCGCACTAACACTGTATCGGATTCTGCAAAGTCAGAGAGGCTTCAGCAGAACCCATAGGAAATGACAGGTAACGCCATACTGAGATGGCATTACCTGTCTGTACAATGCGAAGCTTATCACAGCTTAATGCATTGCAGAGCATTGCATTTCCCATATTAATCTATTGGGACTGCGATGCTGCACGGTATTAGCCTAAACGGAGGAGATTTCTGTGTTAGGCATGTAATACATAGGAAACATACTTGCAAGATGCATAAACAGCTGTTTCCATATCTGTTAAGTCAAAAATTTGCATGATGCATAGACCCCTATGTGTGGCAAATATAGAACTACAAGTGTCAGCGTACCCAGGGCTGCCAGTAGCTGCCAGGGCATGCAGTTGCTTGTACAGATTCCACTTGGACACATAGTAAACTGCTGGTCAATAAAGACACGGGAACCATGTAAAAAATTCTTTATTATAAATAATCGATTACCCATTTCATCTGTGCCATATCCTAATCTATAGGGATCTTACCTTTTCTTTTCTGAAATAATAAATTGTTAATCCATGGGTTAAAGATGCAGTATGACGAACAATGTGCTCGGCTAAGAGACACAATGCGAATGATAGCAAAACGACCTGTTCGTGAGTAACCAATCGGAATGTCTAGAGAATAAGAAAGCCACTCTGATTGGCTACGTGCATGTAAAGTCCTTGTATGAAGTTTATTATAGCAAGTTATCTATGAACTGCACAAGACTCGACCCACACATACAACAGATTAGCAATATCCTGCCTTGAGTGCACTCTCAATCTTGACAATCTCAATAGCGTGAAATCTAGCTCACATGACGGGTTTACTCAACATGATTAACAGGCAAGAGACAAATTGTTCAGTTTCAACTAAAACTGGCTCAAAACTCAAGCTTGACTCTGAGGGTGTCACACAGGACAAATCCACATGGACCTATCACTCTTCTCTACATAGGTCACTAAACTAAAATTGACATTTTAAAAAGTGTTTTTCAAAACTGATGGTAATGAATATCCAATAAGCGGCACGTCTCTGTAAACATGCTTACACAACGTGACCTTCTGTTCCAAAGAGTAGGAAATTATTCTACCCCCAAGTGTAACATTAGTGGTCTAACATGTTCCTTCCATCTCTCTTCTACCCCCAAGTGTAACATTAGTAGTCTAACATGCTCCTTCCATCTCTCTTCTACCCCCAAGTGTGACATTAGTGGTCTAACATTCTCCTCCCATCCCTCCTCTACCCCCAAGTGTAACATTAGTGGTCTAACATGCTCCTTCCATCTCTCTTCTACCCCCAAGTGTAACATTAGTGGTCTAACATGCTCCTCCCATCCCTCCTCTACCCCCAAGTGTAACATTAGTGGTCTAACATGCTCCTTCCATCTCTCTTCTACCCCCAAGTGTAACATTAGTGGTCTAACATTCTCCTCCCATCCCTCCTCTACCCCCAAGTGTAACATTAGTGGTCTAACATGCTCCTTCCATCTCTCTTCTACCCCCAAGTGTAACATTAGTGGTCTAACATTCTCCTCCCATCCCTCCTCTACCCCCAAGTGTAACATTAGTGGTCTAACATTCTCCTTCCATCTCTCTTCTACCCCCAAGTGTAACATTAGTGGTCTAACATTCTCCTCCCATCCCTCCTCTACCCCCAAGTGTGACATTAGTGGTCTAACATTCTCCTCCCATCTCTCCTCTACCCCCAAGTGTGACATTAGTGGTCTATTATGCTCCTCCCATCTCTCCTCTACCCCCAAGTGTGACATTAGTGGTCTAACATTCTCCTCCCATCTCTCCTCTACCCCCAAGTGTGACATTAGTGGTCTATTATGCTCCTCCCATCTCTCCTCTACCCCCAAGTGTGACATTAGTGGTCTAACATTCTCCTCCCATCCCTCCTCTACCCCCAAGTGGGACATTAGTGGTCTAACATTCTCCTCCCATCCCCCCTCTACCCCCAAGTGTGATATTAGAAATCAGACATACCAAATCCATTTATCCTCTCCTTCCAAGTCTGGCATAAGTGGTCTAACATGCCAAGTATAATATTAAGGGTCCAACATGCCCCATCCATTCCTCTACCACCAGCCACGCTACACGGTAAGCGGTGTAATTAACAGAGTTGAGATGAGACGCAGGTTATTAAAGCTGCGCTGATTTCACTTTAATTGCACAATAAATCACAAATTTTCAGCTCTTCTGCTTATTACCGGGAGAAGAGTTGTGGTCTTTAGAGTATAACTTAGATGGTGATAGGCCCACTTTAAGCAGTTTGGTTTTAGATGACAAAATATAAAGAACCAAATGTGCTTGACAGTGCGGACACACGCTGGACTATGTGATCCTGGAAGCTGTTTGGAAGCCAAAGTTCCAATAACCGTGCAGTGGAAATTAGCAGATAAAATTAGTGTTTCCAGGTTTTGGCAGAACTGCTGGAAAAATGGAATCGACTTCTGGAGTTTCTTCAAAGCTACCGAGTCTTATTAATGCCAACACCAAGAGTTAGTAAAAATGAAAAATTAGGAAGTGTTTGTAAAAAATGAGGTGCGATGGACATGAGCGTTCGCTCACAGTTATCTTACGCTTGGAGCGATTGTTTATAAAGGGAACTATAGAATGTATCTAAAACTGGACTTTGTTTTCCTTATATGGTTAACAAATATATAGTTTACTCTAAGTATAATAAGTTCTCTTTTGCTTAATAACTGCAAAACTACTTGTGATCATATAAAATACAGATTTGCTCATATGAATAAAATAAGTTTTGCAATTATATTTTCACTGATTTCTAAAAGTTACTGTGACGGGGAGCTTTATCTCTAAACACTAGAATCTGTGTTGTCAATCTCATTTGCAAGTAATGTTGCTGTCAAGACCGGATTTGCATTGACGCCGAATTGCAGAGTTCCTGCTGGTGGTTTGTAGATCATTTTCTCTTTCCTATTTTACATGTGTCCATAGAATTGCTAGGACAGGATGTGTTTCAGATATTAATTGAATAGTGATTAGTTTTATACTGATATGGTGGAGTTCCGTAGCTTGGAGGCAATAGGGGAGAGGACACACAGCAACAAAGCAAAAAATTTGTGGGCCCAATAGCATCATTTTGTATCGCCATGTACCGTCCAGGGTACAAATGGGACTTTGACAGAAGAGCCCCTCACACCCCCAACACAGCCGCAGCTGGAAGTCCCTCAATAGCTGCGTCCCCTTCTGCTGTGGTAGCTGTCTTTGCCCTGAGGTATAGCTACAGGCCCCTTGACTTTGGTGCAATTTCTGAGGCCACCAAGCAATCTCTTCATTGCTCAGCTTATCGGAGCCTGCGACTGCGATATATATCGAGCAATCTAACCTGCATTGAATGTGGACCTGGAACTATGTATCACACATAGCCTGTCTTCCAGTTGCTTAGCACTAGAGCACCAACACCGTTGGCACTATTTGTCTACATCTGTGGGCTCCAGGGGCCATTTGGTTGAAGCCTAGAGATAGCAAGAATCTGAAGCCTTCTAGGAAAGGGGCTGGGGGAGTAGGGGTAACTTGAATCTAGGGATAGAGTGAGCCTGGCAGAGTCAAGTCCAGCGGTTCCCAAATCCAGTCCTCAAGACCCCCTAATATTTCAGTTGTTATAGCTATCCATGCTTGTGCACAGGTGACTCTCTGCTTGTGCACGGGTGGATAAGTCAAAATAATCGAGGCGCAACTAAAAGAACCTTTATTCCAGCATGGGTATCCCTAAAACCTGGACTGTTGGGGGTTCTTGAGGATGTGACTTGGGAAGCACTGAATAAATCCAATAAAGAGGACGAGTAAGTTTAGAGGTAATATGGTAAACAGCAGAATGAAAGGTGCAGAACTGAACAAGAACAGTAAGAATATGTGTATAGTAAAAGAAGCAAATTTAGGATAAAATGAGAAACGAACGCAGGGCAGAATAAATATCCTGTACGGAAAGAATAATGTAAGAGAAGAAACAGAGGAGAGTCAGACGGAGGAGACTGGACTATAATTACACCACTCTGTGCTGAATAAAGTTTTATTCAATTACTCAGTAATCATTTGTGATAAGTGTTACTATTTGTAACATTGCTATAGAACTGTTTCCAAATTGTAAGACATTTTATTATGAAACTGTTCGCTGACCTATTTCACATTTGCCAACTATTAAATGAGTCACTTACTTTGCGGACTGATTTTGTTAGAGTTTGGCAGAGAGGAGCCTGTAATACAGGTGCTTGGGCTGTTATAGATGTGACCGGTGGAGGTCACTCTTCAGAGACAGTTACATCCTAGGGAAAACTCTCAGCTTGATACATTTACCCCCTAATGTCTGGGTAGCTGAGTGATACACGATACAGGCCCCGAGCAGTAAGAGTTAACTTATAGTATAATAAATAACATAAATAATAATTAAAAGTTAAACAGGAAAAAAATATTTCATAAATAAATAAAAAAAACATGCAAAAAATGTTGACCACTGAAAAAATGCTTTTATGTTTTTCTTTCATTTTAGAATTAGAATTGATTATTTTTAAATATAATCTCACCAATGGGGGCAAACTTACCCTACTGGGGGAAATCTTACCCTCACTGTGATCTTTTGATGTATGGGGTGCAACTCTATCTCTGGCGAAAAAAACCTGGTAGACAACACTTCAGATGCCACGCCCATTCCACCCAAACCACACCCTAATTTTTTGGGCCTGATTGCACAGCCTCTCTCCCACGGGGTATCACACTACCTTCATAGATGCTTCATCGACACCGCTTCTAACCTGTTTTGAGGAGGGTTGGGCAGTTTGTTGGGAATGCTGTCAAAAACAAGACACGGAATTAGCAACATTGGGCCTGATTCATTAAGGAACAGAATTGCGGACACTTGTCCCATTTACCGTTAAATTGCAGCGCGCTTGCCCTGAAAGTTCAAACATATGCAGCAGCGTCCGATTCAAGTTTTGGGCATCTCAAAGGTACGTGATCACTTTCGTTTTCCTTTGTGTTCTTCTGGGTCTTTATATTCCACATATGTACTGGACGTATCCTACAGTGTATTGTCTGTTAGAGCAGAGCGCACCTAGACCCGTATACAACAAGAGACTTATCTTCTGATCCGCTTGTAGCTGAATGGGGGTGTGCGTATGCCGGATTTACCTGCATTTTTAAACGAGCGAGCGCACAGTTCGTTCATTTTGCGTCCCTTGATGAATCAGTCCTATTATGTAAAGAAATCAGTGCTTTGGGTTCCCCCAAAATTTGGTGCCCCAGGTGACTGCCTGTGTTGCCTATTGATAGAGCTAGCCCTGCACATTTTGGAAGGACACTACCCCAAATATAGAAAACCCATCCACTTCACACAACGAAAATCGAGACACTGCTCTGAAATTGAACGCTGTTGGCAGATCTGAGCTAGTGACAATGTCTAGTAACCTGTGACCATGTACAGCTCCAGCCTGTCTGTGTACAGAAGCTCTTTGACTACTGCTGGAATAAGTTTTATTTTAGCAAATCACAGAATGAAAAGAAAGATGTCAATTGTGTATATTTCTCTCCTGACTCGTGTAAATAAATCTCTCTAATACAGTGCAATATTTACACACTGCACCAATCTGGTTATTATTATAACCAGAGTCTAAACATGCAATCCCTAAACTGTGCGGCATAGTAAATGCTGATATGTAAACACGTTCTAAGACTTTCTGGCTTGTATAGTGAAGAAATTATTTTCCTATTGAGGCCGGGGGTAGATCTGGACTTTGTCCCCCCGAATTCTGATGTCCTTCCTCACGGCAGGAGTCTGAGGAAAGGAAAGTTCTGTAGACTCCGGTGTTTATTATAGCGCTTGAAATAGATGCCAGGGACTGATATATAATAAATAAATTCAGGACATTAAACAACTGAAATGGACACTGAATCCTATTTATCGGTAAGGTTTTACTTTGCTTTCTTCTTCTTCTGTAAAATGTGAAGTTATTATTAAGCATTATTTATAAAACGTTGACATATTACGCAGCGCTCTACATCCAGGGGGTCATGGCATAAATAAATTTCATATAATGACATGAAACAGAAAGTTAAGATGGTCATGCCCAAATAAGCTTACAATCTAAGTTGTGGGGGAGACATAAGGTAGCAAAATAACAATTGTAGCTGGTGTGGTGGGGGGGTACAGTATGGCAGAATCCTGGCATCTCTGTGCAGTGGGGGTGCGGCATGGTTGAAATTAGGAGAGACAGTAGGAAGTAGAAACGGGAAACATGAACCAGTCATTGTAGAAATCTTTAGCTTCTGGCAACCAGCACCGTCCTTTACCATTTTTCTTAACCAAACTCCTTTTTTGTTGTTCTGGAGAAGTCTTTTCCTTACGTGCAGCTCGGGGGCACTCGATTTAGGCTTTCGGTTAATGCCAGGAAAGTCAAGAAGCCTCTGGACTTTTCTTGAATCTGGTGTCAAATGGTGAGTGATTGTGATCTTCTTTACATCATCATCATCATCATCACCAGTTATTTATATAACACCACTGATTCCGCAGCGCTGTACAGAGATCTCACTCACATCAGTCCCTGCCCCATTGGAGCTTACAGTCTAAATTCCCTAACACACACACAGACAGAGACAGAGACTAGGGTCAATTTTGATAGCAGCCAATTAACCTACCAGTATGTTTTTGGAGTGTGGGAGGAAACCAGAGCACCCGGAGGAAACCCACGCAAACACGGGGAGAATATACAAACTCCACACAGATAAGGCCATGGTTGGGAATTGAACTCATAACTCCAGTGATGTAAGGCAGAAGTGCTAACCACTGAGCCACTGTGCTGGCCAACATAATCATATTTTCTCAAAACTATTAAAAAAGTTGAGTAGGAAGTGGGAAATTACATGGCAGTGCTGTCATCAAACCAAGGACGGTGTGGTTTGGAATATCTATTGTATACCATCTCCGTCCCACTAAGGACCTAGTGATTTCACTGCAAGTGTCAAAGCTGTCAGTTTTTATTGCGGACAGTTGTCATTTTAAACTTTAACTATGCCCAATACCTATGTCTGGACTGAGGACTCACTAGCAGGATATCCTAGTATCCTGTACTTAGGGGATTTAGAATGATCTCATCACAAACAATGCTCTAGAACATGCTGAAACTATATAAATGAATTATATTGCTGGGACATCTTGCTAATTTCTAAGTTCTAATTTCTGTTTTATTTCTATACAGACACTCTTGCATGAAAAACACAGTGCACAACTCTGCAACTGCCTGCGAATCCCTACACTGCCCGCCTTATTCTCCACTTCAGATTAATAAACTGAGAAAAACAGCATCAGGTCACTCAGTCAATGTATATTTCTACATTCTGGCCCCACACACTGAGCTTGGGTGGAGGTCCCCTCTAAGACACGTAACCCTGTAAGTCCAGGTCATCCTTGATCCCGTTATATGTGCTGCTCATCGCACTGCTTAGAAGTCGGGGGCCTCACCCTTTACAAACATCTGCTGCAGAATACTTCAATTCTGTCGCAATTAAAGAAAAGCAGAACATTCCTTAAATGCTTTTTGGAGTGGTCCTTGGGAATTCTTTATAATAAACATCACAAGCCAAAAGCTATTATTTACAAAACTGTAAATTATTAATCAATTGCTATAACTCCAAGTAATTAGCTAAATGGAAAAGAGATGTTTGCAGTAATTGTTTGGTAGTTGTGATTTTTCTGAGTAATATAATTTAACTCTACTGTGGATTAAAGGGGAACACTCGTTAAAATGCATTTTGTTTTAACGTGTAACATTAAATATTATTGGTCATTGTAAAAGAAAATAAATGGGATTATGTTTAGTTAACCCGTTCTCTGCATCAGGTTGCTATCTGCGGAGAATGTTAGTCCTAGTCATGTGACGTAATGTAACGCTGTATTCACAAATGCCGCATCTGTGGCAGAATCTTCATTAATTTTATTCCCTGTCTAATTCGTGGTGCTATAAATCTACTTACTGCCAGTTATAACGCAACAATCTATCATGGCAACTTTGCAGAAAGTTCTTACAGCAAACTGCTCATTTATTAATTTTAAAGCCATTTTGAAAACTAAGCCTAGGACCATTACACGCGTTCATATAATTGCGACGCGAGTAGACTTATCTGGAGACGTATCTGTTATCTGGCTGACTGTATACAATGTACCCTATGGCTTTCCAAATATTTTGGAACTGCAAGTTCCAGCTAGCCCTTTAGTAGGACATGCTGTGCTTTGTAGTTCTACAACACTGAAGAGCCAGAATGACAATAGTAAAGTATCATCGGTTTAAGGTCCACCTACTTTGCAACTTGTATTCTGCCCTGTCTGCTTCTTCTCTGTAGCTTCTCTGGAGCAGAGCAAGGGAGCGGAGTCCATCCACTCAGGAAGCTTGTATCGCTATACAATGTAAATATGTTATTTAATAGCAAGCCTGATATTTTAATACCATATTAATGGTAATGGGACCCGCAAATAAAACTTCATGTTATGCCACACAGTAGTGCGCCAGCTTAAATTATGCCACACAGTAGTGTCCCACTTTGTATTATGCCACATATTTCAGCCCCAAATTCATATCATGCCTCATAGTTGTCCCCACAATTCATAGTATGCCACAGTTGTCCCCCCAATTCATAATATGCCACAGTTGTCCCCCAATTAATAGTATGCCACAGTTGTCCCCCAATTAATAGTATGCCACAGTTGTACCCCTATTCATAGTATGCCACACTTGTACCCCCATTTCATAGTATGCTACAGTTGTACCCCTTATTTATAGTATGCCATAGTTGCACCCCCAATTCATAGTATGGCACAGCTGTACCCCCAATTCATAGTATGCCACAGCTGTACCCCCAAATCATAGTATGCCACAGTTGACCCCCAATTCTCAGTATGCCACAGCTGTATCCCCAATTCATAGTATGCCACAGTTGTCCCCCCAATTCATAGTATGCCACAGTTGTCTCCTAATTCATAGTATGCCACAGCTGTACCCCCAATTCATATTATGCCAATTAGATGTGCCCCTCAATTTTTAGTGCTGCACTTACTTACCTTTGGAGACCATCTTCCGTTCCAGAAACCTGGGATCTGCTTCAGTAAAGCAGCCGATGACGGCCGAAACGTCTGCATTACAGAAGCAGCTGCAGCGCCAGCGAGCCAGACAGAAGTGGTCAGCGTGGCACGTCTAGCACATGCGCCGTGGATTGCCGACTCCTGCTCTAGTCTAAACTAGCATCATCACAATGACCAGAGAGCTTGATAAATGTTATTTCTTTTGAAAGTAACATAGTTCAATGGTATAGAGGCATTTTTATCAGGAACAGTCACATTCGGGCAACATGTAATCTCGTCACAGCGATATAAAAAAAATCCCTCATTGCTACAATGTATTAAACAAATATTGCAGTAATTGTCAGCTGCTCCCGAGATACAGTCCGGTATGGGTGAAAGGGTTAAAAAAGCTCTTTGTATCAAAACCCATTAGAACTTTTGTTAATGGGGGTTTCAGCCTGATAATGTATAAAAAGTTTGCTATTCATCCTCAGGTTTGGTTCTGCAGCACTGGACATGGCTGTAACACAACAAAATACCAAGCACTAAAAAATACTATTGTGGATTCCTGAATCGGCAGCTGTGAAAAGAGTTGACCTCTTTTAAAAAAAACAAAACAATAAAGAACAGTGCCTGTGTCTCACATCCACAGTTTATTAATAAAGGTAATTTATAAAATAAACATACTATACCCGCAAAGCAATTAAAAATATTTTGAAAAATGTTCTTACAATAATTCACCTATACACAGCACTTGTCTAATAGACAATCTCCCATGGATAAAACATCAGCTTTTGTATAGATACCACAAAGCTGCAGAACTAAGTGGTTGCAAATATGTTGTTTTGGATGATATTCAACTTAATCATTGAAATTGTGACGAATTGTAGCTGCTGAAAACATTTGAATGAGGCTATATTACAACTGATTTTTTTTATCTTACTGTTTCTATAAGTGCGTATACCTAAGAGCTGATTCTATGCAATTTACTGTAATGACAATTTCTGTATACTTTGATAACGGACATTGCCTGTTTTTAAAATATTACTTTAACTTATATAGTATGGATTTGAGACACGGGGGCGCTGTTCTTTACTGTGGTGTTGGATATGGTTGTAACTCCATTTGCCTGTGCCGCTTCTGATCGGCAGCCATAGACTGCCCACACTGGTACACCATCGCTCCTCTCTTTTCAGATCCGCCCTTTTCACACTAAACTGTAACCTCTCTCAGAAGCAGGGACCATATCATTCTTTGTTCTCATGGCTGCTTTTATTTTGCCTACATCTCATAGTTGCCTACTCTCCCGGAATGTTCGGGAGACGCCCGAATTTTTAGGAGTTCTCCCGGACTCCCGAGAGAGCAGGCAAAAAATCCCGGATCCAGATTTTGGCGTTGTTGAAGATGGCGGGGCTAAACGTGTCATTGTGGCCCCGTCCCCTGCTGCGATTGGCTAAAATTGCCTGAGATTGACAGGGGGCAGAGCCTAGCGTGGCCATGTCCCCCTCGACGGACCTCCTCCCGGAAAGCTGCCTGCAAAAGTCGGCAAGTATGCTACATCTGTGTTGCTGTCTTATATATGTTCTGTTTTCCCTCTTGAAGACGCTTCGGAAACAATGTGGCATCTTAGAAATCAACAACAGCAACAATAATAATCATCACCATTTCTGTTACCTGTGAGTCTGAAAACAATGACTGTGGAGATGCTGCAGAAGGATGCAAGATAGAGAAGCGTCTCCACTCCAAATAGCTGTTTAAAAAGGCCTACTTTCAGCACTGGCAAGTCACAGATTTAGTTCAGAAGGAACATTTTAGTTACTACAGGTATAGAATCTATTTCGGTTATAAACAGACTTTGACATCTATATTTATGTCATTTTGGATAATGCTATGCTTCCAACTTTGTGGCAACAGTTTGGGGAAGGCCCTTTTCTATTCCAACATGACTGTGCCCCAGTGCACAAAGCAAGGACTACAAAGACATGGTTTGATGAGTTCGGTGTGGAAGATCTTGACTGGACCGCACAGAGCCCTGACCTCAACCCCATCAAACACCTTTGGGATGAACTGGAACGGAGATTGCGAGCCAGGCCTTCTCGTCCAACATCAGTGCCTGACCTCATAAATGATCTACAGAATGAATGGGCACAAATTCCCACAGAAACACTCCCACATATTGTGGAAAACCTCCCAAGAAGAGTGGAAACTGTTATCACTGCAAAAGGGGGACCAACTCCATATCTAATATATAAATGCTTAGTGGCGTCTGTCTGTGTGTGTGTGGAAAAAAAACAAACAAGTTGCAGCGCCACCTGCTGGGCAGAGTTATACACTGACCTACTAAATTCATAGTGTGTGTGGGAAAAAAATTCAAAAAGGGCTGAAATTTGGTAGGGCTCAAACTCATTTTCGTGAGGTAATTTTACCTCATGAACACACATGTGTAGAGGCGTGCGTTAGTGTGTGTGTGTGTGTGTGTGTGTGTGTGTGGAAAAAACTATTTTCTCAGAAAGGGCTCATCCAATTGACCTGAAATTTGGTATACTGACATTATTTGACAAAAAAATTAGAATAGTCAAGTCAGTTAACTTCCATCATCCCCCCTTCCCCCCGTGGGAGGGGTAGTAAAGGCTAAATTTACGAGTTGAGGGGTCAAACTCATTTTCGTGAGGTAATTTTACCTCATGAACACACATTAAAAAGGCCGCTTGCGTCGGGAAGTAACGCTCTTCCCCTGAGGAGGCCTGGGCTAGGTCCAAATGCATGACAAGAACCTTTTTAAGACCTTAAGTAGCTTGATTTGACTAGAATGCATGAGTATCATGCACGGGTTAACTTGTTAAAGTATATGTATCTGAATCCAGTGTCATTACAGTCCCTGTTGGTGTAATGGTCAAGCATCCAAATACTTTTGTCCATACAATGCATATACGCAGGTCATGGGACTCCACACTAATTTCCTCTGGGTGTTTGTTATCCCTCATAACATGCCAGAACACACACACAGTCCCAATAGCCGTTTCTGTATTTGTTTTACATGGTAGCTATTAATTTTAGGCTAGGTCATGTGATGGCTGTGACTGCACTATTGCTGCGAGCTGATCAAACTCCGCCAAATTCAGAGTTGAGCGCATAGATAATGGCGGACTCAAAATGCAACCGCTCACAGTGGTCACATGATCAGTATCAACAACTAGCATTGTTTAGTAATGGCAGAAGCTGGGGGAGGTTCAATATGTAATCAATATCTTCTGATGTCGCAACATGCCGATTGCACCGTTATTAGCTATTGAAATTTCATCTAGGTCCAATAACATGTATGTAGGTCCTGATTCATTAAGGAAAGCAAGGCAACAAATTAGCAAGACAAAACCATGTTACAATGCAAGGGGTGCAAATTAGTTTATTGTTTTGCACATAAGGAAAATACTGGCTGTTTTTTAATCTAGCACACAAATACTTGATAGATTTATTTGTACACTGAAATTTAAAGGACTTGCCCTATCCCAAATATAAATCTGCCATCACATTTTAAATTTGCCCCTCCCCCTCCAATGCAGCATGGTTTTGCCAAGGGGCAAAGTTACTCCTTTTTTTGCTTTCCTTTCCTTAATGAATCAGAATATTATAAGTCACCAAGGAGTACTGGGAACTTATAAAGTGATTGCTTTTATACAAGTCAAGGAAATCCAAATTTACTTCTAATATCCGCAATGATTTATTCCTTGTAATACATAAGTTATTCCTTATAATACACAGATTTTCCATGACATCAGAACTCACAGGTTATACAGATATTATTTACAGGAATTTACGTATATATAAGCATCACGTGTGTGTTATAAAGGAATATAAAGGTTTATCAGGAAGACAGACATGTTAAATATTATATTCAAAGTAAGTGTATTTGTGGATATCTCTTTGGAAATGTTGGTGAGTCCATAACCCTGACACCACATCTGTGGGATTTCAGTGCAGAGAGTAAGAGAAAGTCAATCTGATACAAGTGGAACTTTTACTTAAGACTTGTTAAGTAACAATGTAATGATGCACTGATTTACCCTGGGGACTGCTTGAATATTGGCTTCGGAATTTCTGTTCTAGTTCAAAGACTGTAGATAAAAACTGTTACAGTTGTAAAGATCGGTTTTACAGTAACGCACGTAATGTCCGGCAATTCTGCTATGTTATGCCTCAGAAAGTCATTAGGGATAGTTTTCCCTGTGGCTCACACATGAGAATGATTCAGATCAGAGTTGTGTAGTGAGGGAAACCGCCTTTGACCTGGAAGGGCTGAGTAACAATTAGTAGTGGGAAGCTAGATGACTGGAATTCTGTGCGTTTCCCAAAAGAAATCTAAAATTGTGAGCTGAGCTTTGAAGGTTGCCGTTCCAAAGTTGTTACGTCAGAAACCATGAGATGTTTCTCTTGCTGTCAAGATCTGCTATACAGGGTCCTCTGTGTTGCATGCCTACATATGATCTACTGTGTGCTTTTCAAGAATAATAAATTCCACTGAAATTACAGAATCCTTGTAAAGAAAATGGACCTAGTCCAAGACTGACTGATGTCAACGGCCTGCTGACAATCTTATCACTAAAATATGATATTAAATGACCACTAAAAGCCCAAATTTAATTTTTTTAGATTGTGAACATGGAGGTAAAACATATTGTTCAATGTTAGCCTAACATTCCACTGTAATTCTGTTAAAAAGCAATGCATTGTATAGTTTAGGGTACTGTGGGAAATAGACACAGGATCCTCCAAATAGTAAACCTAAACATAAAGTAATCCTCATCTACCCGTAGCCGTGGAGCGCTGCTCCTAGTAGGTTGCCCTGGTGTGGTTGTACAGGAGCTGTTGACCGTGGAAGTTGGATCTGGAGATGCGATAGTGGTGGGTAGAAGGTAAGTGGTGATCTGAGTGGAGATAGGTAGAACCTGGTAGTGAAAACTGGGGATTGTTAGAAGTAATATTGTGAATGATGAATTAAACAATATTAGGCTTATAAATATGGTGGAACCAAATATGCTAAAACTGATGTTGGATTGTTAAAGATGAGGTACAGTTAAAGGTAAAAAATAAAAACACGGGAGGTAGGAACGGGAGTAGGAGATATAGTATCTAGGTGTTTGTTGGGCACGTTATTGATGGATTCAAAGGGTATGAATGGGTGGGTATAGGCAAGAGTGTGTAAAGTTTGGGAAAGATGTAAAAGACATGTAAAGCAGATAGGATGGAATATTAGAGTGCAATATGCAGAAACTCAGCTAAACGTGGACGGGTAATTTGGAAGTGAAGTGGGGTCGGGTAATGGGTGTATATAATAGTATTTACCAGGATAAAATAGATAATTAGGTGGGATATATAGTATATAGGACGGTATGGTATATGGGAGATCATGGGTATGGACAGTATTTAGAATAAGAAGTAAGTTAATAAGCAATGAAAAACAATGACATAGACATGAAGAAACACAAATAAGACAAACATGTGAATATGACAGTAATTTAATCTATAAATAATTAAATAAATGAGTAAGTAAATAAGTTTGTGACAAACGCGTTTCACCACAAAGTGTGGCTTCTTCAGTGGGTTCAGCCTCCAATAGAACAAAAGAATCGAATGATTACCTCGTTATTCTCCAGCTTAAGATCCTAACGTATCTTTAGGACAGTGTCCAAATTATATCTGATTCTGGTCAAAAAGCTGATTCTTCAGTCATTACAGCTGCTGTGACATTGCTGGCTCCTCCCCTGTATATGGATCAGCCAATCCACGCAGTGCATTTCATGCAAAGCAAGTCTACAAAGCTATCAGTCACTGTGTCACAAATTGTTTCAGTTTTGATGTCATCTGAAGCCAAGAGGCCTAGAGTAACACTTGCTATAAAGAAAGTGCAATATTAAGAGACTTGCTAAGAGATTTGATTTACAGACCTTTTTCTTATTGACAGCTGGTTTGGGGCTAAAGAAAGATAGCAAAGGTTAAGCTGATGATGTCTTGATGAATATTAATACTGTGCAGGGGCTGGAGGGGGGACCTGTGCTTATTAGATCCGGTCAGTGTAAGGATCCCTTGCCTGATAATTGAGTCTGTCAGACCAGTGTCCTGCAATCCTGTTACCTGTATCCTGATCCTACTCTCTACTAACTACTGCTGCGAGCTGCCCGGTGGCTCAGTGGTTAGCACTTCTGCCTTACAATGCTGGGATCATGAGTTTGATTCCCAACCATGTCCTTATCTGTGTTTCCTCCGGGTGCTCCTGTTTCCTTTCAAAACAAACTGGTAGGTTAATTGGCTGCTATAAAAAATTACTCTAGTCTCTTTCTCTGTCTGTCTGTCTGTGTGTGTGTGTTAGGGAATTTAGTCTGTAAGCTCCAATGGGGCAGAGACTGATGTGAGCGAGTTCTCTGTACAGCGCTGCGGAATCAGTGGAGCTATAGAAATAGCTGATGAGGATTCTAACCATGCATTGTTGACTATGATTTATTTCTCCACATGTGTGCACTTGGGCATCTTGCTATTACACACCGCTGTGCCACAATCGCAGCTCTGTGTATTTCCTAAGACCGAAGCCTATACATTAAACTAAAGACTGAACTTTAATCATTTTAAACATGTGTTGTCTTGGCATTGTGCTGCTTGGTGCCAGAGGTAGAGGTTATCAGCAGCAGGAGTCTGGTCCTGCTCGAGTTTAAAATATTTCCTGACACTTTCTGTCTGTTTAGTTAGTCAATCACTTCAGCAGATAGGTAAAAACTTTCAGTATTTTAACTTTGAAAAAGCTTAAATCGAACAATACTGTGTTTGAATGGTCTCTTTTCAGGGTCGTCATTTGCCATTTCAGTAGAAGCGTCATTGTTTGCAAAAACAAGTGCCAAACTGTTTCAAATGTAACTCAAACATGTTTGAGCTGATGCACACAGGTACAAAGGAACTTAGAACTGAGTCGTTGAATCGGTTTGAGAATAGAAAGGCAGGAGTTTCGAACCACTGTTAGAGAGACATTCAGCAACCATTATAAATGGTTCCTATATGTTCATTCGCTGGGTGGGGTACGGTATCCTGATGCTTGGGATACCGACAACCACTAATCCTACAAAAAAACCCAGAAGAGTTAAAAAACAACAAGATGAAAATATACACTTACCTACGCAGCAATGGCGTTGATTTTTGATGAGTCTGCTATGCTATGTCGGCTCTGCAGCCTACTAGGAACATCTTAAAGGAAAGAAATGCAGGTGGCCCAGTGGCTCAGCCCAAGGTAGCCCACTATGGAATAAACCCAGGGCGCAGATGTCAGCTGCCCAGTCGTCCCCTGCAAATGCTCAATCATTTTCGCATAGTGTTTCATATATAACTGTACAGGGTATACAGAAATATTATTTCATTGTGATTACCAATTCTACTGTACAAGAGGCGCAGCTACTGCGTCTAAGAAGGTCCAGATTAGTTCTCAGAGTACAAGAAAAATAACATGAAACTGTTTATATAATTTAGGGTTAATAACCCTCAAAAAAGAAAATATGTATTAAAAATGGTACCTAAATATAGTTATGCCCCAAAAACCTAAAGACAGTTTGATGAAATCTGTATTTGGCATTGTGGGTACTTTACGGGCCACACAGACCGCAGAATGGGGCCAATATTGCAGTGTGTGTCACCATCATTGTTATTTTTTATTTACTTTTGGTATATTCATAGTTGTTTTTTTACTTTGGACACCTCCTGTGGTATCAGGTAAAAATAATGTCACAGAACATAAAAGTACAGCCTGTGGTCTCATATTGGTGTAATGTGTGAGGGAGATGAAAGCTTTGAGCCCTCTCAGAGTGTAACAGTTGTTATCCCTTTACACCTGGTACTTATTCCGCCGTCTGGTGATGAATAAACCTGCCATATTTATCTGGTATAACTTAGTCGCTAAAAGATATTATTACATTACTTTGCATAAGGAGCAGGAAGGGCACCATTTTAGTTGGCTCCTTATTACCTGAGGTCAGAGGTGACACATTGCATTCCAAAATGGCCGAACTGCTGCTATTGTGCCCACACGACATCAAAGTCTTGTCATGTGTAGCAATTATTCCCGTATTCCCGTATTCATTTATCACCTATATAGAGCTACCGACATTACCAGCTTTGCGGTTGTTTGATCCACCTGTAGGAAGGAGAAGGGGCAGAGCATAGGGCTAGAATGCAAGGAATGCGCATGGAGGATTAATGGAGGGTATGGGGAATTATTAATTAATCAGACAGCTGTGTGAGGGGTCTAGCCACAGAACTAATTCATTTGTTGGGTGTGTAGGAGGATTGAGGGAGGGGAGTCAAGGTCGTTCCTTTAAGAATGCTGATTCATGGCTTATTCTTCATTTGTCTACAGCTGGGTTCCCGCCTCGCTCGTTCTTCATGCCAATAAGTGGGCTGCTCTCCAAGCCTTCTGCCAATGCAGCAAAAACAAAGGTAATGAAAGCAAAACAAATAACGCCTACAGGTCAGAACAAATAATGTTATTTACTGAAAGATACAGTGATCCCCAGGAGGAGGACAGGGGAGCTTTGATGTTGCACAGAATTAAAGCTCTTTCTTTCCCTCCACAGATAATAGAGGGACAGCATCTTGTCGCTTCAGAGAACATATCAGATACGGCTGACATTTATAAGCAGTAGTCCAACGGACACCTTGAGACCCAGTGTACATAACACATTAAGTGCTTGTCTGATTGATAGATTCCCTATTGCTGGGTTAATTAAACATTTCATCCTCTGCGCGGAAAAACATGATTTGGGTTAGAGAGAAAAAATAAAACAAATATATTACCTTGTTCTAGAATCCCTTTACAGTAAAATAACTGATAAATAAAAAAAAAATTGCAGAATATTTTCAGAATCTGAGCAATTATAGAAGCTGTTAGATTAGGTGCTATAACCAGGATCAGTGACGAGGGGACGAAACAGATCTGTATTATATAAAAGTTATTACACAAGCTTGTGCTTAGGGTAAGAAGGTGTTGGGTTTGCCCACATGTCTAGTCACTGATTGGCTATTATCACAGTCCATACGGTACGACTTTCTCAATGTTCAAGAGAATAGACTTATATAATAAGTATACTCAAAAATAATTTGTTAAATCCAATGCTTAATTTCTGCCGGAAGGTAGAGGTACACAGTGCCGTCACTTCTGTGGGCTCCATAATCTTTAATGTTTAAAGGTAATTTTTAATGACCTTTCAGCATACGTCATACATTCCACTCCTGGTTATCTGAGTTTCACTTCTTGTTTTGCCTCAAATTATGAAGCATATTAAATCAATACCGATAAATACAATGGGTCCGATTCATCCTGGGGCGTAAACAGCGACTTTGTGCCGATGATCCACAAAATCCCTCTGCCTGAAACCTGCTCATGCGCCACAGAACGCAGCCAGGTTCAATCCATCTTCGAGCGCTAGAACCCTTACTACAGCCTACGCTTTCAAGGAGAGAACAGGGAGGGGACTGGGTGTACAGTGTACAGTAAGGACGTGCCCAGCTGGAGCGCACACACAGCAGCGTCCGGTACAAGCTTTGGGCATCTCTGAGGTACGTGGTTTTCAGCCGTATCACTGGCACCAGCTACAGGTCAGGTGTAAGTGCTGGTTACTAGTGATGACGGCTGTGTATACAGCTAGAACATGTGTCTGTAATCAGCAGCAACTGTAACAATGTATTTTATGTACAGTAGTCATTAATAACATCCTAATAAATGTATTTTATAGGGGGGAAAGAACGAGAAAAAAACTCTCTTTTATTATTTTATTTTATCGTTAATGTCTATATTATTGTTAACCGGTAAAATTCATTGAATTGTTGTTTTTTTGTGTGCGTTCTTTTGCTATTTTATATTTTATATATATTTTATATTCCACATATATATTGGATGTATACTGCAGCGTCTTACACCTGTATCCATCTTCAGTTCTGTTCCTTGTTGAATTCGATTGTACGTATCCCGGATTTAGGTGTGTTGTAAAACAAACACACATTGCACTCAGCATACATCCCTTAATGTATAAGGCCCGATGTCTGTAGTTTTCAACAATGTCTTAATCCATTCTGGGACAAAAAAAAGACATTGGGTATGACTGAGAGTGGAAGGCGGGTGTAGCATAACTTGTGATTGACAAAGCCGCACGCAAGTGTATTGGTGTTTACGCTGTGCGCGGAGTTGAAGGTCTGAATGAGTAGATGCGTCTACGTGACAACAGACACACCCCTCAGACACGACCCCCTCCGACACGCCCCCTCTCAGACACGCGCCCTCAGGCACATGCCCTCAGACACACCCCTCAGACATGCCCCTCAGACACGCCCCCTCAGACACTCCCCTCAGACACACCCCTCAGGCACGCGCCCTCAGACACGCCCCTCAGACACGCCCCCTCAGACACACCCCTCAGACACACACCGCTCAGACACATGCCCTCAGACACACCCCTCAGACACGCCCCTCAGACACACTCCCCTCAGACACACCCCTCAGACACATGCCCTCAGACACGCCCCCTCAGACACACACCCTCTCAGACACGCCCCTCAGACACGCCCCTCAGACACGCCCCTCAGACACACTCCCCTCAGACACACACCCTCAGACACGCCCCCTCAGACACACCCCTCAGACACACGTCCTCAGACACGCCCCCTCAGACACACTCCTCAGACACGCCCCCTCAGACACGCCCCCTCTCAGACACGCCCCCCTCAGATACACCCCTCAGACACACCCCTCAGACACACTCCTCAGACACGCCCCCTCAGACACGCCCCCTCAGACACGCCCCTCCGCAGATGTACATCCAACTAGGGACCACATACAAAAACCTTATATTTTACATGTTACGAGCACAATTGCTAGGAAGCATCATTTAAAAGTGAATAATCTACAGCAAGAACAAGCTCTGCACATATGTACAAAAAATTATTATTTTGTTGTCTTTGATGCAACACACTCAGAAATCTTAATCCATGGCCGAACAACTACTAAAGTCTCAATAAGTATCTGCAAATTATTCCCAAACCTCTAATTACAAACGGTTCGCTAGGTCGGTTGTCGGTCATCATCAACATCCGCTACTTACACCGCCCCTGACCTGCACGCAGTGAAAACGTATTTTCAGCAGCGTCTGTGATTATGCCGCAGTCTGAATCTGTATGCAATTGCTGAAATGCACCCTTAATGTACATTATAATGTATATAATGAACACCCCTTTCCTCCCCATCACACATCTTCAGGCGTACGGAGTCGTAAGTGCCCAAACAAACGCAGGTCTGAATAACCGCAGATGCGTACGTTCACTTTCTGAGCATTTTTATGTACGTCCAGTCGCTATCCAATGACAATTGTCCAATTTCAATTGTGTGGTTCCAAAGCACAATGCAATTTAATAGCAAAAAGCAGCAGAGTAACAATTCAAATAAAATAAGTACAGACGTTACATTTGCAGGCGCCCTGGATCCAGCGTACAGTCATTCAGTCCTGAAGTCTGTGGTTGAGAAGAGTGTATGCTGGGCCCAGAGTTCCTGCTTATATACAGTCAGTGATACAGTGAAAACAATACAGATGATTTGGCATGTTTCCATAGCTTCAGGCTTCAGAACGGTCCAGTGTAATGCAGGTCATTGGCCAGTTCCAACGATGCCCTCCAGGGGTGGGGGTCAGCTTTCCAAAAGATGCATACTAATCTTCCCGCCGAAAGCTGGTTCAAACTGGTCTGTTTACATTATACACACACAATGCCATTCATGATCATTTATTCCCTATAACCCATAACTTGCATACGCAAGGAGCGATATCTTAGCCGATGGAACCGGACATCTGCGAATAAATATGGAATTAGAATGATACCAAACAATATGTGTTTCCTGTAACCTGAACCTTAGATCTCAATAAAGTGTATATAACATTATAATATTTAACTATAAACTCTGCTACATTTCATTTTAGATAATTATGTGTTGCAACTATTTTGAATATGAAGAAGGACGTCTTACACTCAATCTGGCCCGTTGTGTTAACCATATCTGATATTCTATCTAAAAGCGTTAAAACATGTCCAGATTGTATATGCAACATTGTTGCCATTATCCTAATCCATTCGTCTATAACACAACTGTATCCACTCTGTGCCTTGTTGTGAATTTCACCAATTCTCTATAAATGTTGCTATTTATTTATGAAAGTCGGTCCTCATCCATTAATCTCTCCCTGGATTCCCTTGGATCTTCCCTGTATAGTTAAACGTTCCTATCTGGATTCTCTCACAGCCTCTTCATCACGAGGGCAAGGCACATATAGAAAACCAGAGAAACTGCTGAGAGTCTTTAAGAGCCTCAAAAACGTATAATTTGATTTTGTTCTTTGCCCATGACCGGGGGTCTCGGCTACCTCCAACAGCCCCCTAATTGTGGTGATTCAGTTCACAGCGAGGTCAAACATCAGTAGAGATTCAGTATTGGCTGCAGGTTTCAGATAGATTTCATTCAGTGATTAACACAGATCAAGTTTCCATTTTACACATTAAAGAAAATCTCTAAAAGGTCTCTTTGTGGCGTTTAATAATGCACTTGTCCTGTCAGGGGTACATGTTTAAACAAAATGACGGTTAATGGTTCAGAACTGGTAAATTGTAGCCCTAAATTAACATGAAACCTGATGGAATGTCAGAAATAATGATTCCTATCCACAGACCATTAGGAGTTTGATGTTACATGAACTGAAGCAGAGTATAAAGGAGAATATTTATTTTATAAACTATTCATCGTTCACATTCTATGGAGAACGAGTGGAGAACATTCTGTGTAACTTGGGGCTCAATTCACCCACTGACCCGATATTACGTTTCAAACACATCTTATATCTGACATCTGTATATGATATTGGATAAAACCTCAACATTTGAAATAAAAGCATATTATTATTTTCTATATAGTTTTTGGTTGTATAAGAATATTTATTTATTTATTTATTTCCAGATTCTGTACATTTTCAGTTTTGTCGGTCTGTCGTCTGTTCTTTATTGGTCTTGGTACCTAACTTCCGCAGTGGCTCAGTGGTTAGCACTTCTGCCTGACAGACCTGGGGGTCATCAGTTAAATTCCTGACCAGGACCGTATCTATGTGGAGTTTTTATGTTCTTTCCGTGTTTGCGTGGGTTTCCTCCGGGTGCTCCGGTTTCCTCCCACACTCCAAAAATATTATTAAGTTAATTGGCTGCTGACAAATTTGCAATGCAAAGGCAAATGCAAATGAGTAACATGGGTGCCAGACAGAGGCCGCAAATGTAGTGTATTAGTTATAAGTGGTGTCAATAGAAATAGGTAGGACAAAGGGACGATCTAGTTACTTGGTATGGCTGGCAGAGAAAGAGGCGATGTTTAGGAAAGCCTGTGGGAACCATGGCTGTCCCCATGCACTGTCTCTGGGGATGCCAACCACCAGCAGTACGGGTAAAGTAAAATTCCATCCCTGAAATAAGTAGAAACAGAAGATAACAAAGGTGAGGTCTACCCAATAGTCCTAGATCTTAACAATAAGTAGAAAATCATAAAATAAATTTACGTTCTCCAAATGGTTTGTGAACATAAATTGAAAACATCAGAACAATACTACCAGAATAAGATACCAGTAAAGTCAAAAAAACGCGTTGCTGTCTTCAAATATACATCATCTTTTTGACTTGGATGTAAATTTCTTAAATGTTCCTGCATTTGGTGAACATCCCATTTCAATTAAGAGCATATACTGGTGGTTAGAACATATGTTAGCAACTTGAATTTTGTTTATGACTCCCAAATGTTTGTTAAGCACCAATGGAGAGCCACATCTATATTCTTGTCTGTTATTGCAAAGGTGAAATGCGTTACTCATTGCTTTACACACATGCTGTGGTTGGATGGCAATAATGAGAGAGTGTAGACTGGCTTTATAATACCTCATGTGGCAGCTGCAGACTATCGTGTGATGATTCAAAGTAATTAAACTCTCAAGCCAGCCAGAGAGACAACTCCCACCAAGGGGGTAAATGTATCAAACTGAGAGTTTTCCGTCAGGTTTGAAAAGTGGAGATTTTGCCTATAGCAACCAATCAGATTCTAGCTTTTATTTTGCAGAATGTACTAATTAGAATCTGATTGGTTTTGCAAACCCGCCGGAAAACTCTCAGCTTGATACATTTATTCCCAAGACTGACCTGAACCTCATTTGTTAGTCCACCGTTGATGTTGTCTTTATTACTTAAAAACTATTTTAAAATAAACTTTTGTTTTAAATTTTAAGCAGCATTAACACCTAGGAAAATATTTCCTACAATTGCTTATTGTACAATTGCTCATCCTCCTATTTGGAGGCCGGGGGAATGCCATACAGCCATTTTCATTGGGGTTACTCAAATTCTCTCAAATCAAACGATTGGTCCTTTCTCACCCTCCATCCCTCATCATTTAAAGATGGTTGACAAAATTAATTTGCTAGTATTACAGAACCGTCAGAGCCCTGGGGATAAATGCTGAACATATTCCTATGTGGTGGGGCAGCTTTAAATATATGTGTTTATTATTTGTGTTGTGTCAAACTTCCATAATTTTATGTGCTATACTAATTTTACAATATAATGCTCTAAAATGTCAAACAAATTTGATAGATAGCATGCTGGTGAGGATTTGTTAGGTACAGCAGGTTAACTTTATAATCAGTTTTTAAATAATTATACTACAGGTGTAGCATTTGTTAAAGGGAGCTGAAATGGGCTCCACATCCTTCTGTACGGATGCCCATTCTCTAAAGCCCCCCAACAGTCCACATTAATAAAAGTGAGAGTCTGGCATTTGAGCTCAGATGGCAGCTGCCACTCACACACAGGCCCTATGAGTGAGGGGTAGCTGCCCTGAAGCCCTGGGTCCTGGGCCTCTGGTTGGCCCAAGCTAGGGGCCCAACAGTCCCAAGTTAGTTAAAACAAAGAGTGGGCACAGCACCACCCAACAGATGTACAGCTCATGCCCGAGGAGAGAACAGCACAGCCATCCTGTACCCCTGGGGCCTCTGATTTATGAATGGGACAAAAAGGGGACAGATATGAGAGGGATCTCTGGCAAGTTGTTGCATGGCATAGACCACATTATCTTACTGCTGCTATTAGATGTGATTCAGAGCACTCATTGGATTACAGTTTCCTCTGCTTGTCTGTGTGTAACCAGTTTAGAACAAGTGGGCAGAGATGGAACAACCAGAATATTACCAACCACACAACTGCCCGAATTAGGCAGCACATTCCCCTGAACTAATGGATCAGGACTTTTTTCTATATGAGAGTTATATAGTGGAAGGAACAGGGTCCCCAACAGCACAGAGTATATCAGGAGATGAGTGATGTGTTAGTGAGGACAAGGCTGCATGTGACAAGGGCAGTGACATGATGTGAGGAGGGGAATGGAGGCAGCAGGAAGCCACAGACTGAGAGTTATATAGTGGAAGGAGCAGGGTCCTCCAGCAGCACAGAGTATATCAGGAGATGAGTGATGTGTTAGTGAGGACAGGGCTGCATGTGACAGGAGCAGTGACATGATGTGAGGAGGGAAATGGAGGCAGCAGGAAGCCACAGCCTGAGAGTTATATAGTGGAAGGAGCAGGGTCCTCCAGCAGCACAGAGTATATCAGGAGACGAGTGATGTGTTAGTGAGGACAGGGCTGGATGTGATAGGGGCAGTGACATGATGTGAGGAGGGGAATGGAGGCAGCAGGAAGCCACAGACTGAGAGTTATATAGTGGAAGGAGCAGGGTCCCCCAGCAGCACAGAGTATATCAGGAGATGAGTGATGTGTTAGTGAGGACAGGGCTGGATGTGATAGGGGCAGTGACATGATGTGAGGAGGGGAATGGAGGCAGCAGGAAGCCACAGACTGAGAGTTATATAGTGGATGGAGCAGGGTCCCCAGTAGCACAGAGTATATCAGGAGATGAGTGATGTGTTAGTGAGGACAGGCTGTATGTGACAGGGGCAGTGACATGATGTGGGAAGGGGAATGGAAGCAGCATTAAGAGTTATGTAGCGGAAGGAGCAGGGCTCCTGCGAAGTACTCCTCTCTAAAATTCATCATCTAAACTGCTTATGTTCGCACATACTTCTCAATTGTTGCACTGCATTCCAGATTCGTCTATCCATTTTTGATTTATTCTTCTGAGAAGAAATCCTGAACGTCTTCGATTTAACATCATAACTTTTATTCATATTAGAAAGATATTGGGTTCAGAAGTTAATGATGGCTCCATTAACATTTTTGTCTTATCGAAGAATCATCCAATTGTCATGAGAATTTCTTCCCATAAAATAAGTAAAAGAAAAAGTATAAAGAAAACAAAACAAAACATTAAGAAAAAAGTATTATTTATTTGCTATATCAGAATAATGAAGAAGACCAGGACATGTTGTCTACATATGTAACAGATCCGTGAGCTATGTGCGGCACAAGGTTCATTAGTTGTTCTTACCCCATGATGGGCACTGGACCCCATAACCTCCTTATTCGTTATTAAACTGTGAGCCGAAAAGAAAAAGACTCAACAGCACAAATTTCCAAATGTCGACATTGTCAAGACATATTTTCAATAATAATCTCAGCTGGGAGCCCAGAGGCTAAAACATGGTCACTTTGGCTGTTTCATATGTTGATTAATTATATTCTTTATTAAATTAAAGTTTCATATTTCACTGTCTGGGAGATATTTTTATAATTTTTCTATATACTGACAACATATATAATAAATATGTATATGTATAACTAGCAAAAGTGACCCTGTAATTTCATGGTAGTAAGAAATCACTGAATGATTGTGATTCTGGATGAAAGTTAATATTGCGTTTTCACCAGTGTATAATAGACCTGCAGCAATGTTAAATTTGTAAAATGACATAATATTGTCGAACAGCCATTGTGACAATGTAGCAAAATTCCCTGTATGGGTTTTCTTATGAAATAACAAGTTTGTTTAATAAGGTACCATAAAAGCTAAGTGCAAAAATGTTTGTGTTTTCTCCTGGTAGGAAACACCATTCAGTTTGGGAGCTGCATGAGCTCAGTAACGATCCTCAGCACTTATAACCTGATTGACAGTAACGTCTACTTTAACTAGGCATATTCACTATGACATGTTCATGCTTGTATTTGAAGCGCCCATAATGGTGTTGGCCTCGCTAATCGCAACATTTGTGCAATTCTTAGGTTAATTGCTAAATTTGCAAAGTCTCTTTTTTTTTTATCACATTAAAATATTTTAGCACTATTCCCAAATGAACACAACAAGACGTTCCTTTGCACCTGGACTACACATCCTATTAAATGTGCCTCTAGGAGTTGTTTATGGAGCAGTAAATCTACTGGATCACGGTGCATTATTTCGTGACATTATGGGCCTAAGTCATTAAGGCAGCATACTGAGCGCATCGTGTGGGTGTTCTTAACGGCACAGAAATTGGCTCTGCAAACTCCCGGAGTCAGCAAGGAACGGATCTTAAGACACGTGTGGTGATGACTATGGATGCAGGGTCACTCTGCTGTACTAGACCAGACACTGCAGGATGCATACAGTATGTATATGGAATATGAAATCTCAAATGAATGCACAGAAAAAAAATATATTAATCAATTAATGTTACCTGCCAATAATATAGTTATTTATGATTAGAAATAGAAAATTTATTTAAAAAATAATTATAATTTTTTTTTTTTGTTCAGAAATATTTATTAGGATGTTCTTAATGTTTACTGTATATAAAATACATTTTTATAGTTGGTCGTGATTGCAAAAACATGTTATAGCTGTATACGATATTGACCCAGGACTTAGACTATCCCCTTAGCTGGTGCAAGAGATACGGCAGAAAAACAAGGTACTTTCACATACGCAGAGCTTCATTCCAACGTGGCTGCATTCGCACAACCCACATTGTGCATTGAGTACGGGCACACGCCCCATCCCCACTCCGTTCACCACCCAAAATCGTAGACCACCGTAACGGTCAATTGTGCTGACATACACAGTCGACTTGCTTTCGTTGATGGCGGAGTGTCCTCCCAGAAGGGATTTGCATACGATACGCACAAAAAACAAAGAAACATGACTCAGGCCCTAACCAAGTCTATTTTTGTGTCATTGTCCCGGTTCATATAGGTCAGCATATAGCTTAGTGCATGAAAAGTGGGGTAAGTGCAAAGATTTGCTGCATATGATGGGAAGAGCTAGCAGATTGGGGCGTTCCTTGCTGAATGCCGGCTGGATGGTGGAACCTAAGGAAACACACACTAATGGGGAGAAAGTATTATTATTATTACCATTTATTTATATAGCGCCACTAATTCCGCAGCGCTGTACAGAGATCTCACTCACATCAGTCCCTGCCCCATTGGAGCTTACAGTCTAAATTCCCTAACATACACACAGACAGACAGAGAGACTAGGGTCAATTTTGATAGCAGCCAATTAACCTACTAGTATGTTTTTGGAGTGTGGGGGGAAACCGGAGCACCCGGAGGAAACCCACGCAAACACGTGGAGAACATACAAACTCCACACAGATAAGGCCATGGTTGGGGATTGAACTCATAACCCCAGTGCTGTAAGGCAGAAGTGCTAGTCACTGAGCCACCATGCTGCCCAAAGAAAACTCTTACCAGATAACACCCTAGTTCGGTATTGAACCCAAGGCCTCAGTACTGGTTTCCTTGCCCCTTGACCACTTATTGTCCATGTTCTGGGCAGTATTTTTACACATTTCCTAAAAACGACCTTTGATTTCTCTTCAATGTCGAAAAAGGCTTAAACACCCAGTGTGTGTTCAGGTGTGATGAACTACAAGTACAAGGTGAAAGAGGATATAGAAATGTTAATGCTGCTGTATATGCTCAGCTTGTGTGATCGAATGGAAACAGTTGCATTTGTTCCTATGTGATCGTCTGATAGAATTTACTGGCTGACTGCTAAAATAAGTTATGTTTTCCTAGGGTGGCAGAGTTTCCTTTTCTCCAACAAACATGAACTTTGCCATTACACGTGCAAAGCAACTTGACCTCTTAACTTCCCAAACCTGCCCTTTTGTTGATTTCTGCTGGAGGTCTCCGGAGAACTTTTGGTATACAAAATGAAATCAAGATGTTCCTGGCGTATTTGTACAAGTAGAAAGTAGAGGGGTGTTTTTATAATCCTGTGAGTGCCACATGAGAGGATCCGCGTATTTTCTTTGTTTTGTTGTTTTTTTTGCAGAGCAGCAGTTTTCTTGTGTTGGGTTTATGGGTTCTGAGGTTGTCAATTAATGCTGTCAAAAGTGTCAGAAAAATAACCAGAGGGGCTTGTAGCCCCCCATAGGAATAGCTAAAAGCTCGGCACGGAGTCAGAGCTGAGATATACAAAAATATGATGATATGTTAGAAAAGAGCTGCAGTTTGTGTATTGTCATCACAGACTAACATGAAAGTGATATCCATACATGATACATTGTAACACATGGACTACTGATATACATCATACATTGTAACATTTTGACTACTGACGCACATGATACATTAAAACATACTGACGACTGATGCATGACACATGTAACATGCTAAATACTTTAGCACATGATACATTGCAACATACTGAATGATGAAGCACAAGATACATTGTAACGTACTGAATGCTGACACACATGATACATTGTAATATACTGACTACTGAAGCACAGGCAAAGCCAACATTTCTGCTCTGATATTTGCAGTTCCAGTTTATTAATTCTCCAAAAATGAATATGATCCAACAATTAGATATTTCCCTGCAACTAGATGTGAATGAAACATTTGATGATGATGATGATGATGAAATATTTGCCCTCGATTTGAGCAGTTCAGACAATTTATTTCTGTTTCAGGGGTCCCGAACCAACTTCTAATTTGAAATTAACATTTTCTGTTTGAAACTTAGATAAAATATTTTGTTAATCAATCAATTGAGAAGTGAACTATTGTCCCAGTATGGAGTATAGTTTGGTGAACTGATTTGTAGCAGAAATGTGCATTTATAAGACATGATAACAGTATAGTAGATGAAACCAGATCTGTAAAATTAACTGTTTGCAAAGGTTAAATAAAGTTGTGAAATCCACAGAGCGGTGATGGATGGCTATAAGGAGGTCTCTAGTGGTAGAAGGAAGGTCAGGAACCCAAAGGTCTCAAACTCAGTTCTACAAGCCTAACATTGACAAATGATAATGAGACCTCGGGGGCAGGGCCGTTTATAGCATTAGTTGAGATGAGAACGTTATTTCATGTAGCAGAGTTCTAAAGGTGGAATGTGGGGTTCTCACCTGATCTCTCAGCACTCAGCAGACTTTCCATCCATCTCCAGCACCTCTATATCTGGCAGCAATCACCACCATCCTAGAAGTTTCCTATCATTTTGTTACCGTAATGACACAAACCACTAACTTTGTAAATGCGCGTGGAAAATGCAACTTAGATTCCTACAATCCCAGGTCTAAGCTGTCAGAATTGCAAATAGCCGACTTTTTTTATTTCATATTTTCTGTTATATATCTCAACAAACATAAACAAATATTAAATATTATTTGTTCAACATATTATTATTATTTAAACAAAATATTGTTGAAATTCATTTATTTCTTAGTATCATTGGTATGTATTTAGTATACACAAATAGTGTATGTGGGGGGGGGACACTAGAACTCAAACGTTGAAGGTGGGTGGTACTACAATTGCAATGTCCTAGGGGGGGTCAAAAATGTCAAGTCCACACCTGCAGCTGAGTTAACACTCATTAAAATATACAAAATTATAATGTTTGAGTAATAAAAGTCTGTCCAAATGTTCAGCCTGCTCGGAGGACTGAAAAAGTTTACAGCGACCTTTGACCCCCGGCTTCCTCGCGACACATGAAAACTTTCCAGTGCCCCAAGAGTTAAGGAATAAAAGGGAAATACTCTGTGGATAGGACAAGAATTACGGTGAAATCTATAAGTCTCTTATTTCAGTATATTCGGAAAGGGCCCTGCTGAAATCAATCATGATTAATGTAACTGCCAGAAATTACATTACAACTAAGTAACGAGGTGACGCGGGATCTCCTGACATATGGATGGGACATATTGTGAATAAACGCGGACTTGCTGGAGGTCTCTGGGAAATAATCCATTTTATTATGGATTGTATAAAGTACCATTATTTTCCTATTAGTTATGGAAGAGAAGAAAGAGAAAGGAAAGAAACAGTTTGCAGAATTTTAACATCATCTCTTTAGAATTACAAAAAGATAGAAAAGCAGCGATTTTAAATAAATGAATAATGAAATGTGAATTAGGAACACAGAAAGGGTGCAAAATCGTCATATGTATTAACCAGCGGTTTTGACTTTCCTAAATCCAATCTCTGGCGATTTGTGTAGACTTTAAAACACCTGTCTCTCCCATGTCGTAGTCAAACTCGCGGGAGGTCGAACACAAACTCACCTTCCTTGGAATTCAAAATCGCCAGATACAACTCGCTGCATTCTGCTTATCTGGCGATTTTGAATTCAAACTTGGGCGAGTTTGCAAAATCGCAGCTTTATACGTTTGGCGATTTGTATAGCTAGAGTGTCAAAAAAAATCGGAAACGCGATTTGTCGCGATTCGTAAAATAGCGATTTTGAAAAAAACACATCTCTGGCGATTTTACATCAAATCGCCCGTTAATAAATCGGCGATTTTAAACTCGCCCTAGAAAAATTGCTGGAAGTTCAAAATCGCAGCTTGATACATTTACCCTCTAATGTTGAGTTGGCTCCAAATTGGGTATCATTTATGCTAAAAAAAAAAAAAAAAAAAAAAAAAGCCCCTTAAAAATAGCCTTTCTCCTCCCATATGCCGTAGGCAGCATCTCAAAATGCGTCCAGCTCTCTACCGGCAGCGCATGTGTCAGGTTAACGCCAGGCTTACATATACCTTCGTATTTGCATCCAAGTCATAAGCACAAGAAAGGTTTATTAACACTTGTTTTGGCAGCGAGAAAAACATTCGCTATTAGGCTCGATATAATTACCCTTGTCACAAAGTACAAACTATATTATTCTTAAGATATGTTCACAAGATCCTAGAATATATGCATGACCAATGCAGAAAGCACCTTCCAGCTTCATGGATGAAATTGCAATCAGCCAATCAGAAGCAGCAACCGTTGTCCCCATCATCATCTTCATCATCGAGTGTTTATTTGCTCCTGTCCTCCCCGTCCCTCCGCCTTTGTGTCTCTCCAGTCATTAGGCGGCTCTTGTGTCAGACGTGTGTTACTCTTCATGCACGTACGTGAGTGCGCTCCCTTTGTGGGCATCCGCAGTGCACATTTTTGTAATTTACGCTTTGCAAACTGGCGAATTTCCAACTCATCCTCAGACCCATAGCTTTTACTGAAGATCTCAGAAAATAAATTTACTGACAGACATTTCTTTACCGCACATTCTTAGATTATCTTAAATTTTCTCCCAGAGTGGAAGCAGTACCAGTGCTTACAAGGGACACAAATCGGGGAAGGTGAGAAAAGAGTTTTTAAGATTAAGGACCTCATTCATCATGAAACACAAAGTGAACGTATTGTGCTTTCTTTTAAAAAACAACAACACACGTACATGGGGCATGCGCAGGTCCGTATTCAACAAGGAGCGGATGTGAGGATACGTCTGATGATGAATACGGGTCTAGGTCCGCTCTGCTCTAACAGACACTGCAGGATACGTCCAATACATATGTGTAATATAAAGTAACAAAAGAATGCACAGAAAAAAATATATCCCCCATAAAATACAGTTATTATCTTGTTATTAAGGTCTACTATATATAAAATACATTATTACAGATGCTCCTGATTGCAAACACATGTTCTAGCTGTATACACAGCCGTCATCACTAGTAATCAGCACTTACACCTGACCTGTAGCTGGTGCAAGTGATTCGGCTGAAAATCACGTACCTGAGAGATGCCCAACGCTTGAATCGGACGCTGCTGTGCGCTCCAGCTTGGCACGTCCTTACTGTACACTGACTACGTTCATACGCCCAGTCCCCTCCCCGTTCCGCCCATGAAATCATAGGCTGTAGTAAGTGTCCTTTGTGCTCGAAGATTAATTGGATGTTGCTGAGTTCTCTGGACTGTGGTCCGTTTCTACGCATGCACAGAACAATTTTACACACAATATGCAATGTATCAGTATTTATGTTCCTTAATGCTTCAGGCCCGAAGTGTCTCACAGTCATTGGTTTGACAGTCCTTTGTGTAGTATCATTGTGTCAGGCAGATGTCAGACATTTACTGACATCTATATTTTTCAGTAAATTTACTGTTGACCTTGGAGCTTGGGAGGGGAGAAGCGATATCATGTACCTTAGTCATGGGGTGGACACTGGTCAATATAGTCAGTGCAGAAGTTTATCAAGCCTTAAGCATTATATTTTTTGTTTATTATGTTCATTAAAATTGTTAAACATTTTCCTAATATTTTCTAACATTCTTCAGGCCATGCAGGAAGCATCTTTTAATTGTAGATTAGCCTATATTATAATATTGCCATTTTATATATTATTATTATATATTAGGCATGTTTCAAGATCCTATACCTGTGTCTAATAATTGAATCTTTGGAATGATCACAGACACAATTATCTGTAACAATTTTTTGACTTTACCTGACAAATTATCACATAATTAGGAGTCTTTGAGATTATAAGAAAACTTTTCCAGATGTCGTTTGTGATCAAAGTATGGAAATTCCCCCATCAGAACCCACTTTCTCCATCACCTTTTCCTGCCCTTTTTTATTCCATGTGAAGACAGAATTAGGGAAACAGCCGAAAACATCAGGTAACAAGTGACATGTAGAATCTAAGGTTACAGTCACAACATCTGTACGATCTACGCTCCATCTCAGCTCCATAGAGCGAACCAAGAGTCACTGATTTTTTTTTTATTTCCCCAATTACATTCTGCTAAACCGATCACTGCTGCAGGCTGAGCCTGTTATCATTTACTTTATTTAGTGCTTTCACGGCTCCCGGTGTTATTAAGTTATTCCTGCAATTTAGAGATTAATGAAATTGTGGCGAAATTTTGAGCAAATACAGTGGACAGATTCACAGAGGTGCAAAGTATCGCTGATACAACTAAGGATTCATTAAAGCTCGCAAAATGAAAGTATTGAGTGATTTAATAAACTGCATGTAAATCAGGCATACGCCTATATTCAGCAAGGAGCGGATGTATAGATAGATAATGTCACCTGGCAATAATATAGTCATTAATGACAAAACATTAACAAAAATTGTTTGAATGTCTACTGTACATAAAATACATTGTTACAGTTGCTCCTGATTGCAAACACATGTTCTAGCTGTATACACAGCCGTCATCACTAGTAATCAGCACTTACACCTGACCTGTAGCTGGTGCAAGTGATACGACAGTAAAGCACGTACCTGCAGAGCTGCCATCAGACACTGTGGGGCCCAGTACTAATTAATCTGGTAGGGCCCCCCCTCCCCATGCATGTGCTCCCCTCCCTCTTCACCATAGATGCGCCCCCTATCCCGCATCACAGTACATTCCCCCCACTCCTTCATCACAGTAAATGTTCCCCTCCCCCCACAGTAAATGTCCCCCTCTCCCTGCCCCCAATCACAGTAAATGTCTCCCTCTCCCCCCCAATCACAGTAAATGTCCCCCACTCCCCCCCAATCACAGTAAATGTCTCCCTCTCCCCCCAATCACAGTAAATGTCCCCCACTCCCCCCCCCAATCACAGTTAATGTCTTCCCCCCCAATCACGGTTAATATCCTCCTCTCCCCCCCCCCCCTCCATGGTTAAGGTCCCCCTCTCTCCCCCACCCCCGTGGAAAATGTTCCCCTCTCCCCCCCAAGCACAGTTAATGTCCCCTCTTCTATCTGCTCCTTTCATATAAAATGAATACTTAATTAACTTACCTTCTCCTCCGCGATGCTGCATCTCCGGGTCACTGATATACTGGGAGCGCGGCGCGCAGTGATGACATCACCGCGCCGCACTCCCAGCCTATCAGTGCCTGGGAGGCGTAGCTGCAGCATCGCGGAGAAGAAGGTACAGTGTGGTCAGTCAGACTGAGGGGCCCGGACAGTCCAGGGAGCCCAGACAGATGGAGAGGTCTGTCCGGGTCCCTCACAGCAGTACTGGCCGTACCCCCTGATGGCGGCCCTGCGTACCTGAGAGATGCCCAAAGCTTGATTTGGACGCTGTTGCACACTCTCGAGCTGGGCACGTCCTTACTGTACACTGACTACGTCCATACGCCCAGTCCTCTCCCCGTACAGCCCAGGAGATCGTAGGTTGTAGTAACGGTCACTTACGCTCAAAATAAATTGGATGTTGCTGTGTTCACTGGCGTATGGTCTGATTCTGGGCATGTGCAGAGCGATTATACGCAGAATACAGCACGTATTGGCCCTTAGTGAATCAGACCCACAATCCTCAAGCGTCACATTATCTTCACCATCTTACACTATATTTGTAACTGCCAAAATTTATGATCTATGAATAGAGCTTGGACCACAGCGTTCAGTCCGTTCTGCTGCGGTTTGGCGCAGTACCGTTAAAACTTAAGGCCAAAGTCTGCTGACGAGAGTTTGCAGAGTGCAGAAAGAGGCGTCACTTTTACCAATCTCTGCTGGAAATGTTGACATCTCAATTCTTATTTTCCCAAAATTCAAACTCTTTATACACTAAGATTAACAGTATTAATGAGAATAAATTCAACAAGTACTAGATGAAAATATCAAACTGAACAAATATAAATTATAAACAACTTTCTGTACCCTTAAACCATGATACTAAACAATATTTTTGCTTGGAAGGATTTGGAAATCAGAACAACAAAAATAGAACAATTTGCCCAATGTCACGAACCCCGTGCTGATCAAACTGAGGAGATTTGTGCATTTCTAATAATGAGGGGCCTGATTCATTAAGGATCTTAAATGAAGAGGATCCTTATTTCAGTCTCCTGGACAAAACCATGTTACAATGGAAGGGGTGCAAATGAGTGTTCTGTTTTGCACATAAGTTAAACACTGCCTGTTTTTTCATGTAACACACACACATATCAACTTTAAATTTCAGTGTACAAATAAGGTATCAAGTATTTGTGTGCTACATGAAAAAACAGTTAGTATTTAACTTATGTGCAAAACAGAAAACTAGTTTGCACCCCTTGCATTGTCACATGGTTTTGTCCAGGAGACTGAAATAAGATACCTCTTCATTTAAGATGCTTAATGAATCTGGCCCGAGGAGAGGTACAAGCAGCAGCAAACTCATATCCACTACTATTGATTGACACTTTCTCATTTTCCAATCTCTTGTCCCCCGTGTCTGGATAATGACCCTCTTCACCTCATTGGGCAAATTAGTGTTACTTGTAACCCAATCTAGGATTAATAAGTAGAAGACACTATAGTGAGTCTAACCTCTCATTTCTCTACATTACAGATATGGTCACAATTTAATACATATGTGTTACAACATGTTTTTCTCTTGCTCAATTGTTCTGTTCAACTGGACAGTAGAGGAGAATGTTTAAAAATTTACGTGGAGGATGATGTCAGGTGGTCGATTTGAACGCCAGCGGTTTTCCTGCTAGAAAAGTGCCAGTACTCATAGCACTCAGTCGATACATTGAAATGAAGGATATCTCCTCCCCCTCACACAGGAGACAATGGCACGTTCCATATTAATTTTGACGTGTTATCCCCTAGCCAATCATTTGGTATGACCGATACCACTTTTCTAACTTGAAAAATACTAGCGATGAGACGCCATCCTTAATAGGAGCTAGAGATGCTCAGGTTCGGTTCCTCGAGAACCCAACACACCCAAACTTAGGGGATCAGAGTACCGAGCCGAACGCTCGGTACTGTTGCGTGCCCTCGGAATTGAAAATGAGGCAAAATGTCATCATGACATTGTTGGATCTCGAATCTCGCGAGTTTTGGATTCCTTTTAAAGATCCATCATAGTGGGTGGGTGGGAGGGAGGGCAGACCCCCATTTTTCATTTCTGCCACTGCTGTGTGCCAATGTGTCCTAGATGTGCTAGGAACTGCCGTGTGTTTGTGTCATTGCTCTGGCGCTTACCATCCAGCCAGGTCACTGCAGTATTTGTCCCAAAGTGTATGAAAATAATATTGTGATCTGTGAGGGGGCCAAAATTGACTGCAAATGACTTGAAATTAGTGTTATTGAGGTTAATAATAATATAGGAACAAAAAATGAGCAAAATTATGTGATTTTAGCATATTTTAGGATTTTTCTAAAAAAAATACAAAACCAAAACCAAAACCAAAACACACGAGGGCAGTTTTGCCAAAACCAAAACCAAAACACGAAGCTAATCCTAATCCAAAACCAGTTCACGGGGGTCAGTGAGCGTCTCTAATAGGAACCTAAAGAGACATCATTCTGTTCGGTAATGATATTAAATGCTGTATTCCAAATTAATGTAAAAAAACTTTCCAAGGATTGGGGTATGGATTTGTACGGTGGTCTTTTCGGTACCAACTTATTTCAAGGTCTTGTCATGGATGCTTGGCCTATGTTCACACACCTGTGCTAAGTTATCTGCCTTTAATATTTATATTAGTCATCTAGCTTGGGCTGGGTCACTAGGCCACCTTGAGTCTTGCTACCCCCCCTAAGCTAAAATCCGCCAGCCCTCCCCTGCCTACAGTAATGTAATGGTATTCTTTTATCGTCTTAATCATTATGAAATTAAAATGATCCAATCTAAAGTATATAAGACTGGTTTGTTTTTAAGTTTTACACATAAGTACTGCTAAATCCACAGTCACTATTAAACCATCATCCTTCCCGTACAACATTATGTTTTTTTAAATGTCAATTAATAAGCAATTCATGGGAAAGGCAATGGTTTGGCTCTCAGATGTGGTACCTCGCCGTCCTGGCTGTCGGTCAATCTACAATGTTTGTACAGCTCAATGTATTCTTCCCCATTAAGTCCGCCATGTAAGCCGCCTTTGGCTAAGCAAGTTATTTGATGAATCACATCATCTGAGTCTCATAAAAACGAGTGTAAATCCATTTATGGGAAGACTCAGGGCTTAGCCCATAAAATTCCTTTTCGGATCTATATATTTATTTTTTTTCAGTAAAAATTTTTAAAATTGCCTTTTTTCATTCCTTTAACTCGATCATTAGAACCCCGAAACGTTTCATTGATGTTTATTATTCTGAGAGTTACAATGTCCTTTAGAGCAAACCGACGGTTGGATACGGGCTATTTAAGCCGTTATTTACGACATGCAAAAAGTTGCATAAATGTTCTTTGGAGTTGTCTCCAGCATTTTGTTGTACAATTGCACCCAGTTTTACGGAGAACCGGGTGAGTTTCTGGACCAAGTCGGTGGTATCTTGTACCGATTGATTAGAGTACAAAGACACTTACTACAGCATAAGATTTCATGGGCAGAACGGGGAGGAGACTGGGCGTATGCACGTATATAACACAATAACACATACTAGTAGGTTAATTGGCTGCTTTTAAAAATTGACCCTAGTCTCTCTGTCTGTCTGTTTCTATAGTAGGGAATTTAGACTGTAAGCTCCAATGGGGCAGGGACTGATGTGAATGAGTTCTCTGTACAGCGCTGCGGAATTAGTGGCGCTATATAAATAAATGATGATGATGAATAACATCCTAATAAATGTATTTCATGTAAAAAAACAAACAAAAAAAAAACACTTTTTATTTTTTTTAATGTTTTGTCATTAATGACTGTGGGCCTGATTCATTAAGGAAAGTACTCTTTTTTTTTTTTACTTAAGTTTTCTCCTGGACAAATGCAAGGGGTGCATATTAGTTTATTATTTTGCACATAAGGAAAATGCTGGGGGGTTTTTTCTAGATCAAATTTAAATTTCAGTGTACAAATCAGCTATCAAGTATTTGTGTGCTCCATCAAAAAACAGTCAGTATTTATCTTATGTGCAAAACAATAAACTCATTTGCACCCCTTGCATTGCAACATGGTTTTGTCCAGAAAACTTGAGTAAGAAAACTTACTCAAATTCTTGCCTAAGTTCTTGAATGAATCAGGCGCTATATTGTTAACAGGTGACATTAGTTGAATTTTTTTCTTCCTTCCTGTGTTCCTTCCCGTTCTTTTGAGACTTTATATTCCACATATATATTTATATTCCACATAGGTATTGTACATATTCTGCAGTGTATTGTATGCTAGAGCAGAGCGGACCTAGACCCGTATTCATCACCAGACATATCTTCACATCCGCTCCTTGGTGAATACGGACGTGCGTGTTGTGTTTTTAAAAAACGCACATTGTATTTGTTTTGCGTTTCGGTATTGAATGAAGCTCTTGATGTCACCACCTCACTCTCATCCCGGATTAAAGACAAAAATAAACCAAAACCAAATAGGATTTTAGGAGAAAATATAATTGAATGAAGAGGATGGCCCTAAAAAAGACTGGACTTTGATGTGACGTTTTTACTGTCTCCGTCCTGCACAGTTTCCAGTACATTGGCCATCTTGGAGCACAGATTGGTTTTACAGGTGCGCTAACAGGACTGAGAAGGGGGGCGGGTACCAAGGAATGTGCGTGGCGGACAAGCAGGCGTCAACATGGATGCATGGCGGGTTTGCAGATTTTTGCAGTGGATAAATTATCCTTTGTGCCATGTTTCACCCAAAGTCAACATAGAAAAACATTTTTTTTTTGTTATTTTGTTACATAAAATCCAGAAATAATCAAAAACATCTCTATAGTGTATTACATGTTATTGTGATTTTAAAGTAGAAAAAAGATTGTACTTTACACAATAAATTAAATTGGACTCAGTGGTAAGCCTCAATCCAGGGTTATAGTCACTGTATACGGGAGCAGATGTTTAGGGCAGTAGTGTTTAGGGGGCTACCTAATTTTTTTATACAATTTTATTTACTTATTTTTCTTTAATTCTCTTGTTTTGTAAGCTAGTCTTTACCAACCACTTATTTTTTTAGAGACCTATAAATTAAGAGTGTTTTTTTATTATTAAAATGCTTTATTTGACTTATCTATCCCAGCAGAAGAGATGAACTTGAGACACAAACTGGACGCTTCATATTCTCCTGCGACCAAGAAAATATTCTTATTCCTGGAAAAGTTGAAGATTTTGTCAGTGACCTCGGACGAACTTATTTCTCAGTACATGGGAAAACTTGACAGACTGGGGACTCTAAACACCATTTAACGGATCAAACACGTCGCAGCTAGAACATGTCATTTTTCAATTAACGCTAAGTATCGTTAGCGCAATCAATCAAAGGAGGCGTGAAAATGTACTTCTGTTAATGAAACTTCTGTGAAGAAAGAAAATTTTATTTTTTATTGTCGTTGCGATGTTTGGATGTTTACAGCCGGAGAGATACAGGTTAGTGCTGGATGCACCTCTCCAGCGTTTGGTGCAAAACTGTCCTTTTAAGTGTAACGGAGCAGATTGACGTCCTCAGACAAAGAGGAAAGGGCCCCAGCCGAGCTTGGAAGCCATCCCCTCTCGTTGGAGCGGCAGAGAGAACAGGTTATTTATTGTTATTTTTGGCCAAGGGGGTTCCAGACCTGCAGACTGAATTTGGCTGCTCAGTAAGTCAGCCAGCTGAAAATCCAGCCTTTGTAGCAGGGGGTGCCTGAGAGGCCCTGGATCTCAGACCGCTTTCACAGATAAATTTCACATGATAGTCTGCACCGAATTGGAAATCAAAGCAACGTTAGACAGTTAAAGCAAATTTTACAGAAATGCCTGTTTTAGTTTTCTAAGGCTGTAAATTGACACTTTACTTCTGCTCTGCCATAAGGATTTCCGCAAATCCCAGAAGGCACAAGAATAACTTTTATTTTGTAAATTAATGCCCCTGAGTTCAATGATTTTTATATGCAAGTGCTGGCGCTTTCTGATTTGTATGTAGTTTATAGCATACTTCCCAGCTGTCCCCATTTTTACAGGAAAGTCCCGATTTGTGGACCCCGAAATGGATCGTGTTTACATGGATGTGGGTGGAGATTCACAGAAAGTGGCCGGATCGAGCGGGGTTTGGGCAGACTCTTGGCGGGACCATGCATGTGCAGCGTCATAACAGTAGTTCTCTCTTGCTGCCGATATGGGCATAGACCCAGCATGCAAGGGGCATATTTATTATTATTACCATTTATTTATATAGCACCACTAATTCCACCATTGATAACAACTACGGTAGGAACCTCTGCTCATTTTCCCTCGCGCCTCTTAGGGGTGCAAGGAAAAATGAGCGGAGATTTATGTGAAATCTCCGCCGCAGACGTTTTGGAGACACCTTGGACAATTAGGACATGGATTCTGAGCGCAACTTTTGTTCAGTATTATACGCACGTATTTAGGTTTTGCGTACTCACAAATTCAACAAGGAATGGATCTCAAGATCCATGGGCTGATAAACTTAGGTGTAGGTCTGCTATGGTCTACTACACAATACTCTGCAGGATACTTCCAATCCCTATGTGCATTATACATTTTCAAAAGAACGCACAGGAAAACAAAAAAAATATAGAATTAATGTCATCTGGTAATAAGAAAGGCATTAATGATAAAACAGTTAAAAAAAGTGTTTTTTTCAGGAAACCCATTTATTCGAATGTTGTTAATGTCTTCCGAACATAATAAAATGTACAGTTGTTCCTTATTGCAAACACATGTTATAGCATGCATACAATACTGACATCACTACTGATCAGGAATTAGACTAGACCTGTGAAAGGAGCAAGAAATACTGCAGAAAAAACAAGTAACTTTGACGTGCGTAGGGCTCGATTCAGACGTGGCTGGGTCCGCTCAAGTTTTTTTTTTACTGTACATCACTACAGTAAAACACCCCTTCCCCGAACAGTTCACTACCCCGAAATCGTAAGCTGTAATAAGTCTCCTTTGCGTTCGTAAGCGCATGGAACAGGGCCGCATTTACGGACGTAAGAGGAAGCACCACTGACATATACATTTTGGTGGCAATAATTATTTTATAATTAAGCTATAGGGCAATTTTTTTCATTATATTATGGGGACAGTTTTATTGTACTATATTATGGTGAAAATATGAAAATATAGTTAAATGAACTGAGTTATACTATTTGATTGGTATAGAGGCAATAATCACCAGATAGTGCCCACATGATATAATAACACAATAACAATGTCCCCTTAATATAATTCAAAATAAAAATATATTTGCCCCTTAATCATAAATATTTGCCCCCATAATTTATACGTCATAGTGCCTCCTCTCATGTTCTGAATAGCAAGATAGCTCAAACAGTACGATTGAACTATCAAGCCAATCAGAAGCAGGTCTGGCGGTTTTAATGGCGGTTTTGACCAAACCACCGGAGGTGAAGCAACTCATGGTCACGCCTCAAACCGCCTTATAGTAAAGGACGTGGCTTGGAGCACTAAATCGCCAGTGATGTGTGGTACTTCCTTGGGTGTAATGAACGCAGCTAATCATGCGATTGGCCAGAGATTTAGTCAGGTGTCAAAATCATTACAGATATCCAGCCCAGGCAGGTGTGAAATACTACGCTTAGCCCCTGCGTGCTCTACTAATTCCATTAATCCACCAATCTGTACTGAATATTTGTTACCTATAAGACTGCAAGCCCATCACACGGACCTGTAGACCCTTAGGCTTTTATATACTACTTCTTTGTTGCATCTCATTTTAAACTAATGAAAGTTTTAGAAACTATTCCCTATTAAAAATGTCTGTTTTTAGTAAGGAGATGGAACAGCAAGTTGGAAAGACAAAGCTTCATATAAATATGGTGCTTATTTCACATATACCGGCTTTATTTTCTACTATCATTAAATAGTGAAAGTAATAACATACAATAAGGAGTATACGTGTGCTTTGGAAAGGCTACAAAATGTTCTTTATAAAACATGGATGGGGTTAGTGGGGGTGACATAGGTAACGTTACCCAACCCTAATATAGAGTCTTGAATTGAGGTTATTCAGGTTAACGGCTGTTAACATTTAAATATATTTTGAATGTTTTCTAGTATAAAATGACAATTATGTACAGCTTATCAATAATCTAAGTATCCAAAAAAATCAAGATATGATGCAAATTCGCTGCTTTTTTTCCCCCTAACACTACGTGAGATACAAGGTGTCCAAATAAAAAGCCATTCACTGTCTCAGAGTAAGCTGGTTAGTCTGTACCCTCTATCCTGTCACCTCCGGGGCTCCAGTGTTCTAAACAAGAGATTCCAAATTACAAAACACAATTTGTAGCACAAAACAGACGGCAGCATCTGCCAATTATCTCAACTGGACACAGAACACGCCGTGTATTCATTGTGGACCAAAGGGAACTTGTTTCCTTCTATCATTCATGCCAGCTTATCATATTACATAACTACTAAATACTATTGTAACTAGCTGCCAATTCTTAGTGTTTCACAGACCACCTGTGGTGCAGGGAACATGGGAATATTAATTGCATTTAGGAAATAGCCCAAAAAAACAAGAATAACGTCAGTGTATATTATTATTTCCTTAACTTCTCAAACCTCAGTGATGAAACTATTGAGTAATAATACAGGACTGGCAGAAGCAGAATTTGCGTAACGCAGTGCGGAGCATTTACAGCTGAGCTGATACTTGACAGTTGGGAGATTAACCACACGTGGATCTAGTAGGATCAGCCTGTGTTTGTGGATCCCAACGTGATCTTGATGTCATGTCAGTGCTCGGCTGCAGTGCCATATGGCCGGCTCTTGTCCATTTTTCGTCTAACCAAAGTGGACAGTGTTCCTGTTGCCCCACACTCGGCTGAGTGGAGGCATCGGTCAGTTTAATGAAATTTTAGCTGCTTTAGTTTATTTTACGGATACATTAAAACTTAACTTTCAGTAATTATAGGTTTAATATCTTTCTAGAAGGAGGGATTACATCATTAGGTCATGTCTGTCACAATTCACACTCGGGAGAATGGATGTATACCGGCTAGCAGTTGACGCTACTGAGCAAAGAGGCGCGGAATCTAATACCCCCCTCTCGGTGTGCACCAGGACCCCCGCAAGTAGGTTTGGTCTTCACTGCGGGGGACGTGTAGGTTGCAGCCCTCAGAGCCAGTCGTTAGCGAGGTAGCTGGCATCACAGACAGAGCGTAGTGGACAAGCCGGGTCAGTGCCAGCAGTACCAGGAGATCCAACTGAAGCCAGAATAGTCAGGGTAGTTGACATCAAACCAGGAATCCAAACAGGACCAGAATGGAGAAGCTGAAGAATGTTCAGTACCAAGCAAGACGGCAACGGGAAGTCTAATATAAAGAAATCAATAGGCACTGACAGGAGCCAGAAATAGCCCAAGGAGAGATCCAACACTCTGGCACTAGATCAGTGCCAGAGTCTGCCTTAAATTGTCTGTACTACATCATTTTGGTGGTCAGTGACATCACACTGACCAACGATAGGTTTTTGAAGGTTGCGTTCTACACTGCAGTGCGGCCGGGACCTGGAAGTCCCATTGACGTCTTGCTTTTCCCTGACCATTCTTCAACACTGCCTGGTCTATCCCCAATACTGACTGGATCCAGAATAGATTTGCCTCTGTAGAGGCCTGATGATCGGAGATATCAAAACAACGAAAAAGAGCATCGGATCTTTGATTCCTGGAACCAGCTCTATAGGTTAGGAACAGATTAAGGCATGTAAAAAACAAAGACATCCTTGCATCATCTCTCATTCCCTCTCTCTCTTTCTGTCATTCCCCCTTTCTCTCTTCATCACCCCCTCTCCTGTTCTTTCTACATGCCCTCTCTCTCTTAAGCCCCCTCTCTTTCACACTCTCTCACCCCCCCTCTTTCTCACCCCCCCTTCTCTCTGTCATTCCACCTCTCTATCTCTTTCTATCATTTCCCATCATTCCCCTTTCTCTCTCTCTTTCTCTCATTCCCCCTCTCATTCTGTCACTTCTCCCTCTATCATCCCAACTGTCTCTATCGCTCTCAATCATTTCCTCTCTTTCTCTAACCCCCCCCCTCTCTTTCTGTTATTTCTACCTTTCTTATCCCACCCCTCTCTTTCTCTCTCATTCCGCCACTCACTCTCTCTAATTTCTCCCTCTATCACCCCCTCTCTCTCTGTTTCTGCCACCCTCTCCCCTCTCCCCCTCTCCCCCTCTCCCCCTCTCCCCTTCTCCCCTCTCCCCCTCTCCCCTCTCCCCCTCTCCCCTTCTCCCCTCTCCCCCTCTCCCCTCTCCCCTCTCCCCCTCTCCCCCTCTCCCCCTCTCCCTTCTCCCCCTCTCCCTTCTCCCCTCTCTCCCCTCTCTCCCCTCTCTCCCCTCTCTCCCCTCTCTCCCTTCTCTCCCTTCTCCCCTCTCTCCCCTCTCTCCCCTCTCCCTTCTCCCCTCTCTCCCCTCTCCCTTCTTCCCTCTCCTCTTCTTCCCTCTCCTCTTCTCCCCTCTCCTCTTCTCCCCTCTCCTCTTTCTCATTCTCCTCCCTCTCACTCTTTTTTTCTCCCATTATTTCTTTTAGCACAGTCTGTGTAGTCAGATGATATAATATAGAAGTTTGGGCTCTTCAGGAAATTCAGATCTATATGAGCCCAGAGCCCCTTTTAAGCTTAAAAGAAACATTTGGCTGAACAACAGACACATCAGAATAACCAATAAATATGTGTTGAGTAACCGAACTTTGCTGCAATATTCTGTATACTGTGTAACAGAACCTACCATAAAGCACACGTCAGTTACATAAATTCACTCACATGTGTTTAGTTACTTAGATTGGCTCTTTCAGTGCACTGTAAAATATCTGAATAGTTATATGTGTGATAGTTAAATCATTCTGCTCCTACTGTAAAGCTTTTAGCTGGTTTTTCTTAAAAGAGCCCCAAGATTCAGACTGAAATTAATCTGATCAATGATCATGTATAAACGCCCTGAGGTTGTTGGATGATCAATCTAATAAAGTTTATTTTATAAGGTCCTGTTAGATGTGTGCAATGTTTTAATATGAAGATTAAATGTTGTAGGGGGGATGTTTCTTCCCTAATTAAGAGACACAGGGGTATATTTACTAAACTGTGGGTTTGATGTTGTCTATAGCAACCAATCAGATTCTAGCTGTCATTTTGTAGAATGCACTAAATAAATGATAACTAGAATCTGATTGGCTGCTATAGGCAACATCTCCCCTTTTTCAAACCCGCAGTTTAGTAATCACCAGCTGACGCTACCAGCAGGCAAACCCAGATGGTCACCTAGGGCACCAGGGATTAGGCGGGCATTTAAAATACTGAGGGTCCTACATGTGAAACGTCAATTTATAGTATTTATAGCAGCAATTTATAGTATGTGGGCCATTTTTCAATAGTGTAATTCCAGAGATATCCCAGATATCTCCATCGATTACTACATTCATTATCATAATCACCATTTATTTATATAGCGCCACTAATTCCACAGCGCTGTACAGAGAACTCACTCACATCATATTACGAGCCGCGGCGGTGCCCAGCCACCGCGACTCTCCTACCTGCGTCCCGGCCGTCTCTATGACGACCGGGACGTCACTTACGGGGGTCGGCAACGGTCGGACGCTTTTCTGATCAGCACAGTGTCCCGGCACTATAGGGCAGCCGGACGTGTTCGCAATCCTGAGGCAATTATTTAATCATGGGGCCAGCCTGAGGGTGATTAGAGAGCTAGGCTCTCATTGGTCCATTTCTGTATTTAAGGCAGGGAGGGCTTAGCCTCCCTGCCGGTTATAGCTTCCAGACCTCTGTGTTGCCGCCTGCTGCTGTACTGTTGGTGTTAAACCTTTGGACCTCTGTTTGCCGTGTATGACCCCTGCCTGTACTCTGGATTTCTCTTTTTGCCTGTGCCCTTCACCTTGTGGCTTGTACCATCGTTTCTGCTGATTTGCCCGTGACCCCGACCCCTGGCGTGTTTTCTGACGATTCTATCTAGCAAGTGACCCCTGACCTCGGCCTGTTCTCTGGATTCGCTCTCTGCTCCTGGGTTCTCCACAGCTGGTACACATCACATGAACCTCTGTTAGTCTGCGGCCAAGTCTGACCCCACCACTAGGGGCTCCAGTGAACACCAGACTGTCAGAGCAGACTCCGGGTGTTGTTGTACTGACTGGAGGGAATCCTGAAATATCAGTCCCTGCCCCATTGGAGCTTACAGTCTAAATTCCCAAATATATACACAGACAGACAGACACAGAGACTAGGGTCAATTTGTTAGCAGCCAATTAACCTACTAGTATGTTTTTGGAGTGTGGGAGGAAACTGGAGCACATGGAGGAAACCCACGCAAACACGGGGAGAACAAACAAATTTCTCACAGATAAGGCCATGGTCGAGAATTGAAATCATGACCCCAATGCTGTAAGGCAGAAGTGCTAACCACTGAGCCACCGTGCTGCCCAACTACATTATCTCTTTAGTATCACAGTCCCCATATCCTCTATGGGAACTGCGGTCTTGTCCACTTTATCAAGCTCCAACAAATGTAGCTTTTCAGAGCTGGTCTCTGCTAGCCACCGCCATCTTCACGTGGAAGCCTAGCCAAAGAGAGAACTTCAAATCTCTCCCCGGCCGGCTGGATGTTCCTCCCCACCTCCTTCCCCGTTTCACCATTTGTGCGCAGGTTGCGCATGCACAAAGAGTAGCCAGGTACAGAACCCGGAAATACACTCTTTAGCCGCTGCGATCAGCGGCTGGAATGTACATATTACCGTTCGCAAGGAACAGCTGCTTTTCGGAGCAGCTGTCCCCGCTTCAGTATTTTGGTTAATTGCTCCATAATGACAACTCTCAACGCTGAGAATAGCGGCAGATAAGATCACTAATGAATCAGACCCGAGAGCTTTCAACCCTACAAGTTTCAGAATGATTATTTTTACACGTCTCTAATTACGGTTGTGAGCGCAGGCGTCAGATTTTTACTGACCATCACTGGCAGCCGCGAGAGCTGCAGAGACGCTATGATGTAGCCTCGTTTGCCCCGGACATCTGGGAGTTGAGCTTCCTGGGTGAAGATGAAAGGGCAAAGATGTTGGCGGCCTAAGAACAATATCTCTACAGACCTCCAGTCCACATGTCTGGTTAACAGAGAACAGAGTGAAATTAGTTCATCCATAGAGTTCTCTCTGTAATTTATGACGGAAATTAATATATTTCTCTCCCTCTCGGCTTCCAATACAAACAGGAAATTCAAGTACAGAGTAAGCAAAGTGACTGCAAATACAGATGGAGGTAACCGGGCACAATACTGAGGATCTGTCTGCTCAGTGCAGAACAGTGAGCGTTTCTCAGTGTGTAGAATGTGGTCAATAAAGGTATTAATCTCAGTGTACACAGCTGCCCATTTAATAAAGCAATGTGCCCCGAATATATATATTTTATATATATATATATATATAGTAACAAAACACACCCTTCTCATGGCACCTTCTGTTGCAAGAACACCCAGCAGACATCAGCAACACAAAAACTTCTTCCTTAAAATCAAATATATTTATTGTTTGCATCACAATAAATGACACTTCTTCTGTCAGGATGACACCAGCAAGCAACTACCTTTTGCTTGCACCTCCTGGTGACCCTAATGCTTACTAGACACAGTACAGTTCCCTACTGACCGACCAACTAGTTCAGCATCAGTGACATCTAACATGAGCACAAGTCAAGGTTAAATACCCAGGTCTCCTCCCACAGGCTTGGGTGACTGACAGGCGACACTCCCACCTTGTCTTTAAAGGAAATCTCCTCAGGTGCTCTGTAACACCTATTCAGTACAGTCACCCACTATTAGCTCTGCTGCTAGCTGTGGATACAAACACATTAAAGCATGTAAGCAAATCACATTTTACATCTACTTTATCACATGTTTCAGACCTGTACATAACTGAACCCAAGCACAGTGCTACACCTGTATATAACTTGGTTTGTAGCCTTTTACCTGCAGACTGTTAGCTCCATAGCTAATTCCACTCTGAGAGGCATGTGGCAAACCACTCCCATTGCTACTATAATATATATATATATATATATATATATATATATATATATATATATATATATATATATGTGTGTGTGTGGTATTCTATATAAATAATATGGAGCGGTAGAGATAATCTCTGTGAGATTGAATTTTAGACACAGCTCTTTAGATAACATTGTGAGATTACAGACTGTACAAAGATGGGCAACTAAAATGGTGCATGGCCTACAGCAGAAAACTTACCTGGAGGGACTAAAAGATCTTAATATGTATAGTTTGGAGAAGAGAATTGAACGGGGGACATGATAGAAACTCTCATATATATCAAGGGTTATAACAAGGTACAGGAGGGAAACATTCTACAAAGGATGAGAAGTATTAGAACACGAGGACATGCACTGACACTGGGGGGAAGAGAAGTATTAGAACACGAGGACATGTACTGACACTGGAGGGAAGAGAAGTATTAGAACACGAGGACATGTACTGACACTGGGGGGAAGAGAAGTATTAGAACACGAGGACATGTACTGACACTGGGGGGAAGAGAAGTATTAGAACACGAGGACATGTACTGACACTGGGGGGAGGAGGTTCAGAGGAAACTACTTCACAGAAAGGGTAGTGGATAAGTGGAATAGCCTCCATCAGAGGTGGTAGAGGATAATACAGTACAGCAATATAAACATGCTTGGGATAGACATAAGGATATCCTCACAAAGAACTAAGGATCACAATGGGTTTGAGGTTACCACAGGTTAAAACATTCGGCAGACTAGATGGGCCAAGTGGTTCTTCTATCAAATTCTATGTTTCTATGCGTGAATACATTGAATGTCCCCACCCCCCCATAGCTGTATTTTTCATTCATAATGGATACAATGTAACACTTTTTCCAATGAGAATAGCAAACCTTCAGCACAAACTTCAAACACAGTAATATTCGCTGCTCAAATTAAATTTTTTTAAATAAAATATTATCTAATATAGTTCGAACAGGCAACATTATATAACTATTCTAAAAAGGGAACCACAAATGGTGAACCTCAAAACCGCAAACAACGAACAAAAGCCACAAATTTCTAGCTGGGAAATCAAATCTGCATATATTGAAAATTGCACCTTGAACCTATTCGTAACCCTTGAACCACTGAGACCCCAATCAAGCGGAATAGGTGCAACTACACAAAGTAAAAGGCATTTTTTCAGTTTATAAATAACTCCCAGTGAGTAAAGATGTTGTAGAAATTTGCACATAAATATGTCAGCACTCAGAAACATGCAGTGAGCAACCTCTGGGTATGTTTCTGATTAAGCAGAATTGCAGTACAATTCCAAGAAAGGTAAAACAACACAGATCACCCACCTGTTAAACACATCAACATATTTTTTCTTTGGCTTTAGTTCCACTTAAACTGTGTCTAGTTCACACAAATTTATTTACAGCTCAGAAGCATGCAATCATTTACAGGAAAACATTTTTTTTCCCCACAAACCAAGATTGTCAACAGATTGGATTAAACTCAAATGCACTCGTTGTTGCTTCATTAGGGTCATTTGCTCGCTACATCAGGTCTTTGTCTGGTGTATTACGCACCTGGAGTAACGAGCCAATGACATAAATGTTAAGCTAACGGTAGAGGGTAATTACTATTCCACATTTTGGCATCGCTTCTCTCCCTGATGGCGATTTGTTGCTGTAAAAGTTTTGGAAAAAGAAATAAATGGTACATTTGGATCCATCGCTGCTGGATTCATTAGGGCACGTTAGTTCACTTGGTATACAGCTCAAACCCTCATGGTATAAACATCACTGGGCATCCACATTTGGATTGCTCCACAAAACGGAGGCCTGGATCACACTGAGCTGTTTTATTGTTGTAGGAGATACCATTCTGTTTTTGTTTGTGTAGATGTCACATGTGTCCTATTGATATTAGTTGGCCAATAAGAATTTAGTTTTATATTTAATGGGCCTGATTCATTAAGGAAAGTAAAGCAAAAAAAAAAGCACTAACTTTGAACCTTGGCTAAACCATGTTGTATTGGAGGGGAGGTCAATTTAAAATACGGGGACAGATTTATAATTGGGGCAGGGCATTTACTAGATCAACTGTGAAGACACCGGGTTTTGTGGCCCAATTCTACCCACTTCCCTCTGGCTGGCCACCCACGGGTGCCTTCCTAAACCAGGGAAGCCTACCCAGTACCTTCTAAGTTTCTTATTAGTCACTCGGGCAAATGCAGTTAGAAAAGTACAATAATACATGTGAGATTCTGTCTGGAAAAACACTTTGCGGCTACTGTGGAACTACAAGTCCCAGCATGTGCTAACAGCTAAAAGCAACCTGTGACTCGAAGCCAGTGACAACTTAAGGCTCTCAAGCTAGTATGAAACCACAAGTCCCAGCCTTGTGGCTGGAAGTCAGAGGCGACTCGGTGCTCTCAGGTTTGTGGAACTACAAGACCCAGCATGTCTGGCCAGCCTGTGTTAGGGCAATATGTTATAGTTTAACATGATAGTTAGCAATCTCACAAACATTACAGCGCAACGTGGAGGGGATAAATCACCCTCCAGAGGTCTCACAATATTGTTGAAGTTAAAAATGAGAAATAGACGTTTGAGAAATAAACAAGTCTTATTTTCCTATAATATTTTCGTTTCTGTGAGATCTCCAGTGTGAATCTCCTGGCAGCGAGTCAGGCTGCAGAAAATGAAAACAGACCTATTTATATTTTAAGACTGAAACTAATGTCTTTGGAACTGCGGTCTCTCACGCTGCTTGTGGAACTGATAACAGCAGAACGCAGCTGTGCTGCAGAAAACATTGTGATGTCACCGCGCAGCCCACTACAATAACTGACTGATACTGTAGCAAAATACTGCTAGAATGTAGTTCTTTATCTTCTATCCCTGTACGTTAGAATGAGATAATAAACTCTACGGAATATGTTGGCACTATATAAATAAATGATGATGATGATGATAATAGTCTGCAGGCTTTGGAGATTTTTTTAGTCATTAAACCTGGGTACACACCTATACAATCTTAATTCAGGTGTGATTTCTGTAATGATTTCACCAATGACTGAAAGTCCCAATGACCATGTTGAATCCTGTGTACACACCTACATGATTTACCTTCAGATCTGTGATCTTCATCTCTCATAACCATCTGCTGAGAAGATCCTGACTCTGTACACTGTGCAGATATCGGCCTACCCTGCTGGTGGTGAGTGCGTACACACTGCCACATTTGCCCGACATCGTTCCATCGTTGATCGTTATTTTTAGGAAGTTTATAAAACCAAATCAAACAATGCCATGTGTTTTGTACAATAAAGCATGATCGTGGGAGCGTACACAGTCTTGCAATATTGGACCAATTTGTCGTTTATCATGGGATCTGCACTATAATTGCCTAGGAGTGTACGCAGCTTAACTTAAGGTACCCGTACACACTAACAATGGCTAATTTAGAACCAAATTTGGTATGGTTCAAAAAATGCTACTCATCCCAATAAGAATTTATATAGATTTATAAAATATCAATTGAGAAAATGTGTCTGGATGTTGACAGCATCTGACATCAACCAACTTCACAATTGCACCCAATTGGATCAGAAATCCCGATCTCTAGCCCCTTAGCCCCTTACTATTACTGTAGTTCTTTTAATTATGAGCAAAAGCTAGATTTCCAATAAGGAGGAAGCAGTACTCCTTATAAAACTACAACCAGAGAAAAAAATAAGCCTGCGCTCGGTATATCCCGTATTTTATATGGTACCAGCTGCGTGACAATATAAATGCCCATGTATGTATACAAAACAAAAAGACAGTTGTTGTTAGCGCTTATCCTTAACACTGCATATCTGTGTGTATTTTGCAAAATGAAAACTGGAGGTTCATATTTTGATCGAAACACTTAAGCCTGCATCCCAGCGTCCCTCTATAAGTCTGCATACAAGCAGCACTACTCAACATCCATGGTACGCTAAATTTGAGCTGCTTTTAACCATCTGGTGAGCACAGTTCAGACCTGGGGGTATATTAATCAAACCTTCTAAATTGGAGGTGCTGTCCATAGCAACCAATCAGATTCTAGCTATCATTTCTCTAGTACATTCTAGAAAATGAAGAAGAATCTGATTGGTTGCTATGGGCAACACCTCCACTTTTCCTTTTTAGAACTTTTCATAAACAACTAATGTGAAATAGGACTAATTGTCCTCTATGAAGAGCAAACACACAAGTCCCATGTATAGTCCTCGTAGCTCACTTTATTTGACATCATGTTTGAGCTGCGTTACGGCTGGGTATTCTCATATCACAGACATGGAGCATGTGTACCCAACCTAAGACCCGGAGGACATCACAATAATAATGACCCAACAGCGGCAGTATTAGCTTATGATTGTCAGTTTACATATTGACTTCTCCAGTTAAAAGTACTTTGTTCATAAGCATCATGTCTAGATTAGGATTACTAATCTGTCATTTTCATTTGGACTACTAAAGGAAGGAAGATTCCTATTGGTTTTTAAAAGCGGTTAACATCAAATGGAGAAAGAGCATTATTGTTAAGTTACCCAAGAACTGCGACACCTCCTACTGCAACAATTGGAGAAGGATCACTATATCTGGGCCTAGTAAGGTGCTGGCAACAGTGATCCGATATCAAATCAAAGACTCTGTAGTGTACGAAAGCTAATGAACACACACAAAATAATCCTCGATCAAAACAATGAGTGACAAAACACCCTCTACCTAAAATTCAATTACATTCATTGACTTCGAGAAAGCATTTAACTCAACAGAAGAGTCTTATATTTCAGTCTGAAAGAATATGAAATACTCTGCAAACTTATTAACCTCATTAGGAAAATGTACGAAGGCTACGAAAGTCAGGTTCTCCACGAGGGAACGCTAACTGAGGGCTTTGCTGTGAGGTCAGGAGTGACCTCTTTCTCCAACTCTGTGTTTACTAGTATTGAACAGGGTAAGGAAGAAAATCATGGAGGGTAGGAAGAGAGGTGCCCAGAGCAGGTTGGGTTGAAAGTCAACGTCTGGAAAACAAAGGAGAAGAAGGTCAACGCTAAGATTTGAAACAAGCTCAGCATCAGTGGAAAGTACATTGAGTAAGTGAACTCCTTTGTTTGTCTAGGAAACATTTTCAGGAGAGGAGGGAAAGCTGATGAGGATGTAAAGAGCTGTTTCAGCAAGGTTTATAGTTTGCAACTATAGTTTGTTGTTTAATTTAAATATTATAGATTCACTTTCACAATGGAGATATAAATGAGCAAAATACATCAGAAATATTGCAGAGCTGTGATAAACCTTTTTATTTTTCTTGAGCCTCATACCCATAGCAGCCATTCCATACTCAGGAAATCACCCTAAACATGTCTGATGTTTAATTGGTTCAAAACAGTAGTCAAAACTGCCAGCAGCTTGAGAGCTGCCAATTTCTTCACTTGATAAGACAGTCTAACAAACAGGAACTGTCTACAAGGCCACTCCTGGCTATCCGCAGGCTAGCAATGTTCCTGGGAAGACTTTATAACTGAACGCAGTGCTGTGGTTTATTCATCGAGGGCCAAAGATGATGAACTCAGTCTGAAGATTTCTGATCTGTGCAATGTAGATATAAAAAACAACCGGTCTAAACAAATCTACATTGGAAACATTTAATGGAATAAATGGAGTATTCAGGACTAAGGTTTAATTTTTTATTTTTGTACAAATATTCTATAGTAACGCTCAAAATCTAGAGTTATATAGAGGGAGGCAAAAGACGTTATTGTGCCAGTGACAAGGAAAAGTTGATATAATGGATCATTAGGTGGCTCGGCAGTCAACAAGAGAGCACTGTTGTCTTACTCAACAGGTCTCCCATGATTTAATGGGGTGCTAAACATTTCTATACGGACATTAGCAGAAGCTAGATTCTGTGCTATGGGTGCTTAGCGTTGGGGGTCATACAATATTATGTGCAATGCTTAACCATAGCCATGGGAGTCTATGCGCTGAAGGACATGGACTGGGGATGGAGCAGATTTCGCAGTGGGAATACTCAGGGGTGGAACGTTGTATTGTGCCGGTCCACCCTCCTAAGATTTCTGCTCTGGCCTTCTGAGCATGCATAGTGAAGCCCTAGATGGAGCAGGATCATAAGAGGAGATTGGAGCTTCAGAAGGATTCCAAAGTCCACCCTGCCACCTTTTTAGCATAATGCCCTTCATTAATTTAAATGTTCCTGTTTTTCAACCTAAAATTCAGCCAAGTTAAGCCTCATTTGTGCCTTAAATTGTCAAATATCACATCGTATGTGCTGCTTTTGTGTGATTTAATGTTTTTACTACACTGGTCGAAGTGCCAACATGTTCATGGACATGTAAAATTCTAGTCCTTGTGGAAAGAAAATTGCTCTGTGGTGCCACCTTCAGGACTGGAGTGGAAGTAAAAAGTAGCTCCTAATTGTGTCCATCTATGGGCCATTGACCCAGTACAGTAGTGGAGACCAAGTGCAAAGAGCTCAGGGGCTGTGAGACAGGAGTGTTCATTATAACAAAGGTTTGGGAGCCAAGGGCTTAACACTCAATCGCTGTACCCAATGGAAAAATGATGGGTTGGCACTGTAATGCTTATTCATCCACTCCACAGGTCACCACACCATTCTGCTCAGCTTGCAAGGGGCAGCACATGCACAGTGAAGACCTGTGTGGACTTTTAGTTGTGAAAGCCCCTATGGGTCTTTACTGCTTATGTGCCCCACCCCGCAAGAACAGAGCAAGGACCCCACAGTGGATGGACCAGCATCTCTTGCCCCATAATAGCCACATGGGCTTCTCCGGCTGTTGTTCCTTCACTGTTGAGAGCCAAGAGCAGCCAACACAACCTCCAGGTTCACCAATCCCTCTGAAATTTACAGGAAAATCCACCTCTTCAATCTGATTTAAATATTTTTGCACCACAAAAAATACATGTAGGGACACAACTAGGTGCATCCATTCCAGATCTAACAATCTCCTCCCGTTAGCAAAATTTCGAACTCCTGTGAATGCCAACACCTTGGCCTGGTGCATTCGGATGCATTATCATAGATGCATTATCATATCATAGTGGCATATGCACTGCAAGAGGCTCATGCTTTTTGCTTCTATTTGGCAATGTCAAGCAATAATCATATTAGACCACCGGGGGCACTGCTGTACTGGAAATTAAGGCAGATATTTATATATGCAGATAAATCACAGCTGATTAATAATCTTAGTTTCAGGAATAATTATAGAAAAATATGAAATATTCTGTGTTTATATTATGTCAATTTTAATTATGTATTTTGCAAAGAGACAACTTGCTATATGCAAACAATGATTTCACTCACAGCTGTCTGTCTCTGGGGATATGTAAATTTTGCCCTTCTAAGAAGCATTAAACTTATCTGAGTAGAACTTCAGCAGCAAGAAAATGAAAATAAAATCTGGTCTCATATTACGCTAATGAAATTCTGGCGTATTGTGTTAATCTCTATAATATGAAATACATTTTTTGAGAATGACCTGAAATTTTTGGTGTTAAAAAAAACAAACAAACAAATAACCAAGAACTACACAGAATTCCCGGAGATTTGGGAGCTGCGATAATTCCCCCCAAGTGACATGAAGTTTTACGATCAGAATCCACAAATATGTAAACAAGGTTGATGAATATAGATATTTGTTTTCATCACTGAGAAACTGCAACTGTGGAGAGCACAGAAAATAACTTGATATTTTTCCTCAGGAGAAAACTCTGTCATTTAAAGGCACTGTTTTGTGAAAAATTAATTTAATTTTTGCAATGTTATGTATGAACATGGAAAGTTGCACAATGCTACGTCTATTCGTTTTATTCATTCATTGCTTATGCCTTTGTGACGTGTTTGAAACATATTTATTATATATACATTATAAAGTATCCTCATAGACTTATCTTAAATATTATTGGCTTTGGCCATAAATTAACTCGTTCTAAATAGCAATAATAACTACACAAACTGCAAATCAGTGCATGCCTACCAACATTTTAAAAATCCAAATGAGGACAAAACAAGCCCCGGTCCCTCGAAGAGCATCCACAAAGGTGAGGGGGTGGTGGTCTTTGTGATATTGTCAGTGGCTTTATTATGCAAATGAGGGAACAGATTCAGCAGTATTCTAGTAGTATAAAAAGATTTATTTACAAATGTTCACTTCCAGCCATCAAGACAACTCATAACAAACAGTTAAAGCACAACTAAAGCCAGCATTCAACATTAATATATATCAAAGTTTGTGTATTCAATGAAAACCTGACGTGTTTATAGTCAACTAAATATGTGCACCATCCTCTCTCTCACTCCTTCTGCAGAAAGCTGCCATGTTCAGAGGGAGGAGATTCTCTAACTCAGGGGTCAGGGAACTTTTTTACCTTTTACCCCAAAATATATTTAGATACGCCAACGTTACCCCCTTGATTTGAAAGGAAGGAAATCATATTATTAATTATTGGAATTCAAAATTTTATTGAATCTATTCAAAATTTCTTTGAAAGCATTAACTTCAAAACTTTAGGTTTTGGAGAAATGATGTTGCTTCATTTTTGATACGAGAGCATCAATATTGGGGCATTTTGACATCAGAGCAATTTGGATACAGTCTTAAGCGTTCAATAGATTTCTCAGCTTTGTCTTTATGTTCGTTAGAGTGGAAAATCCTTGTTCGCAAAGGTAGGTTGTTGTAAAAGGCAGTAACTTTTTGACTGCCTCCTCATGTGATGCCTTTGCAGCTGTTGACATCCAAAAATATGACAGATCTGCTTTGTTTTCAAATGCAATACGTGCTTCATTATTACATCGAAGCTCAGAAGTGCCTCTGCCAACCCTTGAGGCTCTTCTGGTACAACAGCAATGTCACATTTAAAGGTGTCTACGATCCAACTGACAGCATGTGACTCGGCAGCATTACCCCCAGGAATTTCATTTTTACCCCATTAGGGTAAATTACCCCTGTTCCCTGAACACTGCTCTAACTGATTGATATGAAACAGAAAGTTCTCACTGTTTTCAACGAGTCCAGCAAGTATACCTCCATCAATCAGCAAATCCATCCACAGAATAAAGATTGGGAGGAAGTGGTATAAAGATCAAGTTTTATTATGACAATATTGTGCAGCGTTCACTCACATGATAAATTACAAAACCGCATGTAGAGGTGACAATAATCTACTCTGGAACAGCCATGTACAAAAATGGAAGTAGATCACAGAAAGGAGATCATTGTGGTCCATCGTCTGTGCCAGGACAAATATACCCAGGCCAGGCGCGTTTCACACGTCTCGTCCTTTATGTAAGTAAACATAAGTGATTATTATTATTTATAGGGATAAACTATCCATTCTGGTCCATAAACCCTTACATCATAACTGATGTTCCCTTTGATGAAGGGTTATATTAGACATGCCAACAGGTCCTAATTTTAGCAGCCAAAAAGGGGGTGGCCTAGCCGGAAAGGAAACATGTCCCATGACAAAGGGCTTGCCATAGGTGGATCTGAGTGTTATGTTGTCGGAACTTGGCAGGTGCGCACTTAGGGGGGGTTTACTGTTGCCCAGAAACCCCCCCCCCCCTTTCTGCATGCTCAAATGATGTGATCATAGCACGATCATAGATGGATGCTCTGTGTGTGTCTTTGCCCTGGTCTCCTCTGGCTCCTTTCTGCTCCTTCCCTGGGTTTATTAGACAGAGACACAAAAAAGTACACCTCCCAGAATGCAGCAGGAATCAACGAGTGTTCTGATTGGAGCAGGCTCATGTGACAGCCCTGATTGGCTCTGTACTAGTCAGGTGAAAGCGGGAAGACTTCACACAGCAGCAGCTCAGCTCCTCCATAGCGGAACATGGGGGAGAGGAGGGGGGTGGAATATATGAATAGCCTTCAGCTGACACATAGATGGGGACCCCCCCATCACAGCTCTAATCCTGCCTGCACTATATCCTCTAGGAGTCTGCTCCTGTCTGGAGTCTGTTTCTGTCTGCACTAACATTTGCAGATATGTGCAAGTGAAAGTGCAGTGTAAAATAATAATAATCATTATTATTAATTATAAGTCACAATGCATTACACTCACTTTTGTGATTATTAAGTATTTTATATTGGTTGTAATTGTTGCTAATGTAAAAATCTGACATTTACAACCACAACTAAGTGCCTAATGGTTTATTGGAGCATGTTCTTTATTGTTGTTGTTGTTGTTGTTCATTTATTCCATAATAAAGTGTTTGGAAACCCCTCTCTAGGATCCTGCGTTTGCCCCTACTCAGTGTAGTTTGGGTGGGTCGACCTATAGATACCGAAACCCGTTGTGTGAGAATTATGCAGAGAGTTTTACTAATATATTTAATAGGTTTGTCATCTTTTTGCTGCTACCCTAGAGCTAGTGGCATTCTATGCAAATGGGAACGATCACCATAGTTATTCTAAGGGGAGGAGTTTAAAAAAACCCATTACAAAGCTTCTAGTTTACTTTAACACATAACAGCACATGGTAACTCAGTATTCTATACTTAAATGTCTTTCTTACAGTTTTGTTTGGGGATGACAAGCTCTCTTTAATGTGCTCAGTACACAGAAGCTGTTTTGTACTTCCTTTGATCTTCTTTCCCTGACTGTCAGATCTGAACTTTGTAGCTGAAGATGAAAGTGATGAATATTTGGAGAAGACGTATTAAATGTCAGTATTCTGAAATACTGTATACTTTGTCCCACAGCCTCTGGATTTGTAGTGCAGACTCTGGGGTTTGCTATGACCAATCTGTACAGTGCGCATCTGTAGTCAAGGTATCGCTTTGGTACTTCAAGATCACATCCCCAATCTGGATAAATGTGTTCGCTTACCTCGTAAAGATCAGATCAAAGACTTTTTTTTACTTTCCCATATGGATGCCCATGTTATTTTTCCTCCATTAAGTTTATAAATAGTACAGTGAAAATTCAAGACAGAAGACTAAGAACTGGCCAACCTGTTTACCGTCAATGAAGTTACCATGACCCTTCTCGAATGACCATGTGGCCTGTGTGAGGCATTGTACCCAATGGGTGCCAGTAAGATGATGATAAAGGTTCGGTGATACGTGAACATCCAGAAGATCAGAGTCCACTGCATTCTATGGTGAAGGTCACACTGTACTCACGGCGTTCACTGGGTGGTCTTTGGATGCAATAATATAAGCCCTGTGCTCACAGTGAGTGCCCATGCATAGAAAGTGAGCATTGACCAAAGGTGAAAGCCTAATTTTATCAACCTTAAGCACCCACAGCTTAATACTCCGTGGACAGGGCCACCAAGATTGCCGGCTGATACAGGACACAAATCTTAGCTCATTTTTCATAGCATCTCTATGGGTCACAAGGGAATATGAGCAGAGATTTTATTAAAAACTCTGGTGCGATGTGTCTCCGTGAACTGTTCCGTCACCTCATGGCTAATTGAATTTCCCCCATTGACTCACAGGTCGGGCAGGTAAACAGCATCCTGGTCTGTAATTATCTCTGTCTTCCAGAGCATTCTTCTCTAAACCCAGCCACACTCACGAAGCAGCGTCATTTACTCAAATATCAGTCGCAATCGACCATGCTCCAACTTAGACAACTGTCATGTTCACTCGGCATAACTTGAACTGATGAGAATCGAGTGGGTTTAGGACTTAAATTTCAACTTTCTGTCACAGTCTTAGACCAATACATAGGCAGCCCAGATCCCCAAATTTCACTTTTTAAACATTTGGGTCCCATAAACAACATGGCCCCTGAGGCGGCTCGCACTCCCTTGTGTCACGTGAAAATCACTCAACTTGACACCTAGGCGGGCGTTACACGTGACTTTCAGTGTATTGAAGCAGTTCACAATCAACACTGTCGTAGGTTAAGTAGTAATCTTGGCAAGGTGGCCCTCCACCCTGTGCAGCCTATCATCTTCTTCAGCCTGGCTAGCTGCATGATGGACCTACCAGCTTCTCCTCCATTTTAGAGCTGCCTGTCCTCCTGAGCAGTAGGTGAGCAATACTCTAATACCCTCAGCATGTGAGTTTTTTCCTCCCTCCCTCCCTCCCTCCCTTCTGACTTCCCCACAGCCTGTAAGTCTCTGGCTCAACCTCCACTCTCATCTATCCCCCCACCATCTCCTCTGATTCCCCCTTAGCTTGTGAGTCTCTGTCTCCACCCCTCCTCTCCTCCACCCCCCCCCTTTCTTCTGTTCCACCACCATCTCCTCTGTCTCCCCCTCAGCCCGTGAGTCCCCCCCTCTCTTCTGTCCCCCCACCATCTCCTCTGTCTCTCCCTCAGCCTGTGAGTCCCCCCTCTCTTCTGTCCCCCCACCATATCCTCTGTCTCCCCCTCAACCGGTGAGTCCCCCCCTCTCTTCTGTCCCCCCACCATCTCCTCCGTCTCTCCCTCAGCCTGTGAGTCCCCCCCTTTCTTCTGTCCCCCCCTCTCTTCTGTCCCCCCACCATCTCCTCTGTCTCTCCCTCAGCCGGAGGGTCACCCCCCTCCCCTCTCTTCTGTCCCTCCACCATCTCCTCTGTCTCTCCCTCAGCCTGTGAGTCTCTGGCTCCATTCCACCTCTCTTCTGTCCTCCCAAAATCTCCTTTGTCCCCCCACCATGTCCTCTGTCTCCCCCTCAGCCTGTGAGTCCCCCCTCCTCTTTTCCCCCACCATCTCCTCTGTCCCCCCACCATGTCCTCTGAGTCCCCCTCAGCCTGTTAGTCTCTCCCTCCATACTCTCTGCCTCACTCTCTTCATCCATCCTCTCTGGCTATTAATTTAATGGGGATAGGGGCTATCAATTTATTAGTGGGAGCTATTCATTTAATGGTGGGGGTTATTCATTTATTGATGGGGCTATTCATTTAATGATGTTGGTGGTGGTTACTTAATGGTGGGCTCATGGAGGTGCCTATTAATTTAAGGTGAGGTAATGGGACTATTAAGGTAATACTGGGGAGGTTTGGGCATTTTGAATGTGGGGTCAAGTTGGGGTAGATGAAAGCCTATTTATGAAAAAGGAATGCTGTTATTTAATGTCGGGGCTCGTAGAGGGGAAATATGGCTATTTATCAAATATGCATAATAATAATTTAATCTCAGGAAAGAGGCCTGATTATTGAACATAGTTGCATTGATGTAATGTAAGGGATGGTTAGAGTAGGGAGGCCTGGAGTGTTGACTCGTTGCTTTGCTTTCCTTGCAGTGAATAATAACTATCTAGTTTTCAAACAGGATCCAGACAAGCAGTAAGTGAGCTTGCGACAGCGGTCTCTCTCACCCAGATCACTAAGATTTCTAGCTCTGTACATTACTAACACCTTTATTTTCCTTAAAATGTAAAACTTTTTTGTTTGAATTGGTAATAAAAAAAATAATCAATTTGCTGACAATAAAACTGTTGTTTCAAGATCAAAAATTGTCCCATTAACTGAAACACAAAAGGTTTACTCTCTGCAGGACTATGATGCATTTAAAGGAGTTTGTTGTGCTTCTCTGCTAGATATTACATGTATCTGTAAAAGAAAGAGGGAAAGGAATTGATATAACATTGTGTGCGTGGTCCTGGGGTCTCCAGTTACTGGTGTGGTATAAATCTCAGCCTGTGCCCCCTTGAAGGGAAGTTGTTTAAGTGATTAATTCTGTGCAAACAGTGAGTTATGGGGATCTGCAGTAAATTGTGTTATAACTTCCTTCCCCTGAATGCGATACTTGGTGAGGACGTCCACAGACCCTCACCAGCCCTCAGCTTCGTGCGCAATGTATCTTCTTCCCTGGGGGGAACTATTTGCTAAGCAATCCAATATGAAGCCATAAACATTTAAGAACTAACGACTCAAGCCAAAAGATCTTGGTTTCAAGAAACTCACAAAGAAATCCCTCTCAGTTTACAATATGCACTGCATTAAATGTTCTCCTTTTAAGTGTGGATTATTTGAAGACAATTAACAATTGCGAAAAAGAAATTACTTGCAATCCCTTAAAATGCAGCCAGGTATCAAATCTTACAAAAATATATATATGTATAATATACATATATATATATATATATATATATATATATATATATATATATATATATATATTCACATATATACAAGCACACACACCAGTCAATACTAAACCACTGACAAGTGAAGTGAATAGCATTAATTATCTCGTTACAATGACACCTGTCATAGGTGGGATGTATTAGGCAGCCGTGAACAGTCAGTTCTTGAAGTTGATGTTTTGGAAAATAGGCAAGTGTAAGGATCTGAGCAACTTGGGCAAGGGCCAAATTGTGATCGCTAGACGACTGGGTCAGACCATCTCCAAAACGGCAGGTCTTATGGGGTTTTCCCGATATGCATTGGTTAGTATCTACCAAAAGAGGTCAAAGGAAGGACAACCGGTGAATCGGCTACAGTGTTATGGGCGCCCAAGGCTCATTGATGCATGTGGGAAGCAAATGCTAGCGCCTCTGGTCCAATCCCACAGAAGAGTTACTGTAGCACAAACTGCTGAAAACGTTAATGCTGGTTATGATAAAAAGATATCACAACACACTGTGCATCACAGCTTGCTGTGTATGGGGCTAAGTAGCCACAGAGCGATCAGAGTGCCCATGTTGACCCCTGTCCACTGCCAAAAGTGCCTACAATGGGCACGTGAACACCAGAACTGAACCACTGGAGCAATGGAAGAAGGCAGCTTGTTCTGATGAATCACGTTTTCTTTTATATCATGTGAACGGCCGGGTGCATGTGCATTGTGTACCTGAGGAAGAGATGGCACCAGGATGCACTATGGGAAGAAGGCAGCTGGCGGAGGCAGTGTGATGCTCTGGGTAATGTTCTGTTGGGAAACCTTAGGTCCTGGCATTCATGTGGATGTTACTTTGACACGTACCACCTACCTAAACATTGTTGCAGACCAAGTACATCCCTTCATGGCAACGGTATTCCCTGATGGCAGTATCAATCCGATCGAGCATCCGAGGAACCCACCTCGCAACTTACAAGACTTAAAGGATCTGCTGCTAATGTCTTGTTGGCAGATACCACAGGACACCTTCAGAGGTCTTGTGGAGTCCATGCCTCAATGGGTCAGATCTACTTTGGCGCACGAGGGGGACCTACTGGCTTGTACCACTTCATTTTACAACCGAGAACTGTATGTTGACTATTCATCAAGAATACAAGACACCTTGTTATACGGCAGCATTTTAATGCCAACCGTACATCAGGCGTACAGATGTGTATATTTACACCACGCGGTAGCGTAAAGACACAACTTGGAAGTGTGAAAGTCGCATTAGCCACATTACCCTAGTCATACGCAATATACAGTCAGCAGTCTTCTCCCCAGCACCTATTTCCTGGGTGCTCCACCCGGTTGGTTTTACTTGCCACCCGGCTCTTGGACCCCAACAGAGTCCTATTATAATAGAATAAACCATTGTTTCCCCTATTAGAACAGGCACTATGGGAGTACTACAGCCAGCAGTGTGTATTAGACCACTGGCCACCAGTCTGACCAGTCCTAGTGTGGGCAATAAGCTCCAACATTTTTCATTATTATTGGAAAGTATTACACTGCCCCCACTCGGCTGCTTCTTAATGCCACCCGGCTGGTAAAACTTTCTGGGGAGAACACTGGAGAAATGAAGTGTTATGTGCATAAGATAGAATAGTGTCATGACAATATTATTAACAAATGCAAAAGTCACAGTTTCAGTATAAAATGTTATTAAATAAAATCTAAGATTGCCTTTTTCCAAATTCCGGAGTCAGTTCACCTTTCCACAAATCAAAGTAAACTTCTTATCCCTTTATCTTATTTTAATAATCTCAATCAACAACAGCACAAAAAAAAACCAGACATTGCAATCATACGCAGTAATTACAGGATCATGGAGACGGATTCATAGGCTCAGCGGTTAAATGCCCCTGAAATAACCTTAAAGTGCCGGAATATATGGGAATGTGAAATAATTTGTCCTGATTTTCCAATCTGAGGAATTGGATGGAACAGTATGAAACATTAGATGTGATTCTCCTTTCTCCTGTTGCTGCTTACGGTTGCATCAGGCCTCTTACAGAAACTGACTTAGGGAAGTGAACGCTGGGTTTGGTGAGCGCCGTAAGCAGTATCTGACAATCATTCCTGCTGATTGCATTTAATAAAAGTAAATGAGGTCAGAGAGGTCAGCACAGTATAAAAATACAAACATACACAGCCTCTGCCAACAAATCAGACGTTCGCTTTCACTGATTATCGTGCACCAGATCAATCACTGCTGATTGCTGATTGGTTAATTCACATTTGCACTTACAGTAAATAATGCTAAATAATTAGGGTGAAAAATATACTACACATGTTCAAGAAAATGCAGGTTCTGTATATGTTTTCCTATTTGTCACCTTGTCTATCTAACTCCTGATTGTGACTGATTCAGTTGCAGCATAATTACAGAAATATCCAGCTTGCTGTCATTGGTTATATCATATGTTTTATTGGGTGAATTTCTACTCACTCTCAACTAATTAATCAGCAAATGTACAATTCTGTCCCCCCCATCCATCAGTAGCTGAAAATGTTTTGGGAATTGTCTGGAGACGTCCCGTTATCATATCCACATTCCGAGACTCCGCCGTTTCATCCATCAGACAGGATTTGTCATCAGTTGTAGAGGGCGGATAACAGCCCCCATTGTTTGCTGTCTCAGACATATTATATTAATGTCCATGGATGGATTTGGGAGACACAGTTTATAGTTTTGTTTTTCTCTTTGTGAATAATCAGAAGAAATGAATATCCGTATGCAGGTAAGGAGTGCATGATCCAGAATGTCAATTTTGACCACCTCACAGATCACAATATTATTTTCATACACTGTCGGACAAATACTGCAGCGCCCTGGCTGGATGGTAAGCGACAGAGCAATGACACAAACACACGGCAGTTCCTAGCACATCTAGGACACATTGGCACACAGCAGTGGCAGAAAAGAAAAATGGGGTCCGCCCTCCCTCCCACCCACTGTTATGTTGGATCTTAAAAAAGGATCAAAAATTTCCGAAGTCCGAGATCCGACGACGTAATGATGACATTTTGCCTCGTTTTCTATTCCGAGGGCGCGCGACAGTACAGAGCCGGCTTGGTAATAGAATCCCCTAAGATCGGGTGTGTTCGGTTCTCGAGGAACCGAGCCTGAGGATCTCTAGTTATTATGGATATTTGTAAATGAGAAATAATCTCAGACATCCGTGATCTCTATAAAAGCAGTTGTGCTTTTTATGGTCAGTAAACATTATGAGTAATAATATCCTTATAATGTACACTAGGAGCTATATGATCCCATATATAAACCCCAGAAAGTATAGTTACAATGGGGGTGTATTTATACACCCTGAACTTGGCTGTTGGAGGGAGAATGGGCAGTTTCATGAATCTAAGGGTCGTGGGTTGAGTCCCCCAATCACGTGGCTGTGTGACCCTTTTGCTGTCCAGATGCAATGCCACGCTGCTTCTGTCGGTCATAGAAATGAAGGTGACTTCTATTGTCCCATAGTCGTGGATCCATTATCCCGTATATTATACTGTAACACAAAAGACTTTTATGACTCTAAAAGGGGATGTTGTGCAGCTGGGGGTCAGTCCGCTGAATATTGTATTTCTCATCCTATCAGTTCTAGGATAAATGTAAAAAGACTGTAGACAGTTTTGAATAGTTTGACAATAAAAGCATCAGACAGCCGAGCTAGAGGGTCAACATCAAAGACAAACATGAAACAGACATAATGTTATAGTTATCTGCGTCTGATGCTCACGGTCACTGGCGCTCTGGTCCCATAGAGCAACTTATATGTTGTGAGACGCTGCATCCATTTGCGCACAAATGTGCCTGAAGTGCAAATATATACGTACGTCTAGTAATGGGAATGCTAAAACCACATACCAGGCCCTCTTACCATCAACAGGACCACCCATAACCCTTCATCTCAAAGTCTGTGTATGCTAAATGGATTTGAACTGATGAGGGATCAAGCAAAACCTTTCTGATTTCACTGTTAATTATGTACAAACATCATCATCATCATCACCATTTATTTATATAGCGCCACTGATTCCGCAGCGCTGTACAGAGAACTCACTCACATCAGTCCTTGCCCCATTGGAGCTTACAGTCTAAATACCCTAACATATATACATAGAGATAGACAGAGAGTCTAAGGTCAATTTTAATAGCAGACAATTAACCTACCAGTATGTTTTTGGAGTGTGGGAGGAAACCGGAGCACCCGGAGGAAACCCACGCAAACACGGGGAGAACATACAAACTCCACACAGATAAGGCCATGAATTAAAACTCATGACCCCAGCACTGTGAGGCAGAAGTGCTAACCACTTAGCCATTTTGCTGCCCAATTGTGTTCTTTGCGTATGTTATGTGCAGAGTGAAAAAAACAGTAAATATGGCACGTAGCACCAATTACATTACCTTAAGGAATCAGGACAACTATGTTTTGCTCTTTCTCTTTTTAGTCTACCTATAGAAGCAGTCACAGTCTACGAGCTGTGTGATGTCTTTCACTAAGAGAATGGTCATATTCCCAAAACAATTTACCTTGCAGCCAATCTACAGGTAAATGCTGAGGGTGCGACTAAAAAGTACGTTCATTCATGAACGCTGTATTTGAACAAAACTACCCATAATTCCTTTAGTGAAAGCGGGAGCCTGTGTTCTATGGTTCTAAGCTGACTGTTATTCTTAAACAATTAACCATAAGTGATACAATATAATATATATATAATCTGATACATGCAAATGACTTAAAACAGCAATTTCAATATTTGATGAATGAACATACCCTGAAAGGTAAAATGTACGCAATCTTACATTTATGATGTATTAAATAATATTTCCAGGCTGCAATGTACATATTTGTAAGCTATATTTGTTATGTTGGAAACTTAATAATAGATCTTTGGGTTTAGTGGTTCTTCAAAGGCGTGTCTTCAAAGACGTGGTAGCGGCTGCTTCTTATCTGAGACACTGAGTCTGCACATGCTCAGTTACGGACATCCAGAACTCTCACCACTTTGACATTTTGCGTTCTTAGAAGGGCGGGGCTAGTGCATACATAGTGAAGTCCCAGGACAGATGCTCAGAAAAGCAGAGAGGGAACCGGGGAGGGTGGATAGGCACTGACGGACTCTCTTCTGGCAATGCCGTGTTCCCAATCACCGTTCCTTGCTGCCTGCCCTGTCTATAGTTGCCTGACTATTACAATTTCATGGTTATCGCATAAGCTTTTCCTTTCAATATTAATTTAAAGTCATCTTGTTAATGTGATATAATAAGGAAAACCTCATTTCTATACAGTAGTCAAGTTGCTTTCATAACCTGGGGTATAATAAATAGTATCCATATGTAAAACTTTTATTGATTCACTGTGTCGAAATTAGACACCTCTTGGATTTAAGCTGGGGGGCAATGTATACACTGCACAATCCATACTCCCCAGTGACCGCACATTTCTAGCACAACCAGATCTTAAATGTCACCTCTCCGTTTACAGTCTTGCAGTTTCGTTCTTGTACAAAAGCAGATTTTTATCCCTATGGCTGGTACCAGAGCTGGGATCTAATGCTTTTCAGATGCTGCGTGATGCTGAGGACTTCACTGTCAAACTCATTCCAGATGTCTAGTTAGTGAGTTCAGTATGAGCAAAACATCAGCTTATTAAACTGAATATATTCTTTACAGCCATGACCACATCATCCCTGTATAAATGTAACTCCCCAAAGTGAAATCAATATGAACTTTATAACCTGAAAACAAACTGGAGATGTAAAGATGTGTCATGGTTTCCAGCCTGGACACTGACATAAGTATTTATGGAGAGAAATGCTGCAGCGCTACTGTATTGTGGTCAGAAAAACCGCCAAGCAAAAAAATGGAGCCGTCCAGCTGGAACGTTGGACGTGCACAATGGTGTCATAGGGAATATGAAGAACTCGGCGGAATCCAGTTCGCTTTCTGAAGACTGTTGTGTCATCTTCGTTGTTAAGATTTTCTAAGTGCCGTAATGGTCATTTATGAGGTGTCATTTGAAATATTGCTAATTCAAAAGATAATTTGTTGCGGAATAAAGTACAGTTCAAGAGCATTTTTGTGGACTAAACTAATACTCATGAACAAGCAGCCTATCAATTCCATCGGAACTAGTGACATCACTTGGGCATGGCGCTCAGAGCTTAATCCAGGCGCCGCTCACAAAGGGTCTTATTCAGAGTTGGATGTAAGTCCATTTGCACCAATTAAAAATGTGTGCAATTTGCCACACTGTGCGCACACTCTCTATTTGCAGTAGTGTGTTGAGTGTATTTTATGTTTGAGGAGTGGATCAGGTGTGTTCACATGTAACTTCAGTACAGTAAGGATTTTGACTTACACATATATTAAAATATACGTTTTTTAAGTGTCCCAAGGCCTGGTGAAAGTTTACAAGTTGATGACGGCTGCATATTTGCGCTGGGTCGTATGTACACGCTAGAGGAAAAGGTTCATGCACCTTCACAACGCAAAATGCAACCACAATTATGTAAGTGTACTGTGTTCGAGCTTGGCACGCCCTTACTGTACACTGACTACGTGCATACTTCCAGTCCCCTCCCCGTTCCGCCTATGAAATCATAGGCTGTCGTAAGTGTCCGCTCAAAGATGAATTGGACGTTGCTGCGTTTAGTGGCGTATAGTCCGGTTCTGGGCTTGCGCAGAGCGATTGCACGCAAAATACGGCACGTATCGACAATTATGTTCCTTAACAAAAAAGGTCCACAATGTAAGCACTAACATATAAAACACTTAAAGAGAATAGTCTGAAGTTGGTATAAATCTCAACTACAATTAAAAATAAGAAAATTACATTGCAAATGGCAAATGTAGGTCTGAATAATTAAACATTGGCGCCAATCAGATAAAACCCCTATACCACATCTAGTAATCCAGAAAAAAAAGATAAAATCCTGCAACAGTAACTAACACTCTGCATAACGCCCTCCACCTTCTTGATAGCACATGTGAATTAACAACTGGGGATGCTTAAACTTCATAATACGCTGCACAGACATATCATGACGTCAACAGAGAGGAATCAGTTTCTCACACACTGCGGTTTTGTATCAACGGTCTTAGATGTGTCTATGATACTCCTAAGAGATAGTACAAGTATGACAGTCTCAGAGATTGATAACTAGCTCGTAACAATGTGATGTGTTGTAATACTTTTTCACCCTGCACCAATAATAGAGATTGTTCTGATACAATGTAATGATGTAAAAGAAGAACAAAGTACTTGGCAGGCTTATATTAATTCACTGTGCTATGTTACATATCCAAAGACCTGTCATTTGGTATATTTCTAACAGTCTTATATGACATTGTAATCCAAGAGATCAATAACCAGCAGTATTATATATTATAGCGATCTCTCATTCTGTAATAGGAGTCCTGCTGATACAATGTATCACTTTTGTAGAGGCATACAGTTAGATCATACCAATTCAACGAACTGAAGCGTAAATTTTGCAGGAAGAGCAAAACTGTCTCAAATGGTTGGTAATCCATAACAATCTTTGAACAACACAATAATCAATAATATAAATATGTATATAGTGATGTGATACCGCTCACCAGACCACTGCGCTGACGCGTTTCTCCACTCCATTTGTAATTTTCTTAGAGGTGTAAACAGTACAGTTTTGCAGCGTAACAGTTTAATACTTGCCTAACTAACCAATCAGCAACAGTATAATCAGAAACTGGACACAAACAAAAATAGCTTCAAAATTAATGCAATATAAAAAGTGCATATCCTTAAAACTACTCTATTTAGAACTGTTATTCATTTTGTTGATCTGCCAAAAATATTAAAATTATCTTAACTCACAATAAAGGTACTGCAAACAGCGAACAACAAATCCTCCTTAGACCTCAACAGAGGACACAAATGTACAATTACATACAGGCATAAAGCTGTCTTATTCAGATGGTCAAATAGCCTAATAGCCGCATGCATGAACTGGAAATGCAATACTTATAATCATACACAATAAAAGCATCAGACATACTTGGCGTAGAATATGGAAAAAGAGGGGGAAAAAGCCCTAATGACATATATAGTTTATTAGAATCATCAATATAAACACCATTTCCGGACCATCAAAGGACCACACACATAAATGTACTATATATATATATATATATATATATATATATATATATATATATATATATATATATATATTAACGTCAGATGTTATTTAATTAAATTGTATAATTTAGTCCCTCTGGATATAACTTGCTCTGATTAGAAATCCAAAAGACTTCTCTTCTACATGAAATGTGAAAAGTAACACTGGCTATATCATGTCCTGGAAACATCAACTGTTTTGGGTCACCATTATGGATATTATTAAAATGGCAAGAAACACTGTGTCAAAGGTTTTTGTATATATATATAGTTTTTCTATGTCCAATAAAACAAAACATTAAGACAATAGGTAATGCATCCGATGTATTGTAGCTTACAACTACATTCCAACAAAAATATTAGATATGTAGTTACAGACTATAAAATATTGGGGAAGGGGGGGTTACTAAGTGGTGGTTTCCGATGAACCCCCAATTACCTGCATTTTGCCATCATTATTTAAAATTTTATTAAAGACAATACCTCTAAAGTTCTACCTTTAATAAAATTGCCATTTAAAAAAAAAAAGATTAGGGCAAGCACAGAGAATCAATAAGTAAATATACCCCTTGGCCTTGAATCTCTCACTTATGGTAATCATACAATCTATGAGTTACATATTTACAAGTAATACTACATAATTTTTTACATTGATAGCAGTCCACTGGTATAGATAGAGGACATGTAAAGGTAGATTTGGTTGAGATTTGTTTTTTATTCATCTGCCCTTAATAATAACAAGGCATAGATCTATTTTTGAGTCTGTTAGTCATTTTAGAACCACAAAGGGATTCTCAGACAAAAAGGGTTTTTAGTAGATCATCACCTTTAAGAAGTGAAGAATTTGTATTTATTAAGTTCTTAGTCTAATAAGAATGTGAAATAAATTTAGTTATATAAGTGGCCAACTTATCCTTTACTTATATTCTCATTTCTATTTTTATCTATGAGAAACCTTTCTGTATACCTTTGCCAATACTTCCTCCGGATATTCTTTGTCCAAGGCTTGTCAAAGACGTTCAACTTGTTTTTGAAAGTCGACATCCAAAGAGAAATTCCTAGGTAATCTTGAAATCTGCTCCTTGCGTAATGGCAAAGAGGGCGATTTTTATAAAAGTGATATTGCTATTGTGAAAATTGCTCATGAATTTCAAATTAAACATGTTAAAATGAAAGTGCTTTGAAAAGGAAGGAACAGAATAAGTGTTCACATGAAACAAATAAAATAAATTATCTATGTATCTGATTCACAGCAAATGGGATATCCCATATGTATCAATTTTCAAACAGGCCCATGTAAATATTGGCATAGCTCAGGGTGAGTCTGGTGCCCATGGCAGTACCCAACACTGTAGATACAAACTATCATAAACAAAATAATTATCTGATAAAAGTAATAAAATAAACTTAAAAAAAAAAATTGTCAGTATTCCTCCTAGTGATACATCCATGAGGAGAAAATCATCCAGCAGTTCCACCCCATCTCAACTGCAAATGGTAAGAAAATATAATTCAGTTTCCATGTAATATTTTTAATAAAATTGAGAAAATTATAGGATTTAAAACCCGAAGGACATTACACACCTACAAAAATGTGATCAATAAATGATGATGGTGGATTTATGAGAGATTTGCGAACCTTTGGCAAACAATTAAAAGGGTATAACAAGGCAATCAACAAATAAAAAGTACCACTCACCTCTAGTAGTTAAATTGTCAATGCTACATTTTTGATCTCCAATCTGTGTAGGTAACTGGCTCATGTTAATGTTTGTCATGATGACTTACCTTCTTAGTTAATACAGCTCATTAATTCATCAGGAATAACCAGTGACAAAATTGGCCATGACTACACACAGTGGAGGTAGCCAATTTCTGACCTAACAAATCCCTGAGTATGGGATATGGAACATGTATATGGCATTTATGAAAAGCTTCACATCAAGAAGATATTGCAGTTAATCATATATTTATTTAAAAAACAGATTCATACATCTTAAAAACATATAAGTAAATAGGGTTAAAAAAGATTTTAACTAACCCTCTTCAGAATCCTTTTTAGCTATAGGAATTTTTAATTCTACTTATATATTTCAAGAAAATATAGAGAATGCATATTTTGTGGAACAGTTTTCCTGTGAGCAATGGATATATCAGGAATACATAGTTTAATAGACTGAAATGTACAGGAGTTGCATTTTGGATTTCCTCGATCTGTAGCTGGTGCTGGTATTGGGTAGAGATGTTATTTTCTTGAAGTGGTTCATTGAGTGATACAAAAATGTTAACATTTGCCAAAATTTTTGAATGATTAAAAAAAATAAATAAAAAAATTAAACATATTCAAAATCTTCACGCCAGTTCGCACATGCACAAACAGGCTCAACATATGTAAGCACAAAATGATACATTGTAACGGTTTTTAACATAAACTGTGAACTTCGCATTAATGTTCGCAGTTTGAATGAAAAAAAGTTGAAAATATTATTTAAAAATATTATACAAATACTGCTTAAAACAAAATACACAAATGTAAACAGGGAAATGCTTACCTCAAGTGCAAACATCGAACTTTGAACAGCAAGTTCCAATCACAAATTTAAATAGAGGTAAACTAGCAATTGTACCATGAACATGTGGCCATGAAAATGTTAAAATTCTATTGACTTTCTAATCCAATTTTAAATTTCTGTATTGGTGGGTTGATAAAGGATTGATGGCAAAAATGTTAATTAGTACATACACAAAATAACAATAAATTAAACGATATATGAAAATAAGTTAGTAGGTAGTGAAAGAAGAAATGATGGATTGTAATTAAATAGAAAAGAGCGTGAAAATCCAGGGTGTAATGAGGATGTCTAGAGCAGGTCTCCAAATGACTGATTTCAGAGAACAGTAAAATCAACTTTCCGCCATAAGCCTCAAACACTTTATTGTGGTCACATTGCTTTAAATAAATAACAAGAATGGTTCAGTTACAGTGTATAATATATATATATATATACTATATAAACACAAACAGACATAAACACACCATTTCCTGTTTATTTCGGGTCTGAGTCTCCTCTTCAATAGCACTTTGCATGTCATCGATATCACAGGCCCCCTATGTGATCTCCGAGCATACACAATATTGTTATATGCCCTACATTCTAGTACTGCCCCCCCCCCCAGGGGGGGACTTGGGCTGGGTCAAGGGGCCATCTGCATTGTTTTCCCTTTAAAATGTTCTCAATAGGCTGCTGAGCTGAGTCTCGCCCCCCCAAGCACATATCTGCCAGCCAGCCCCTAGAAATGTAAAGGAGATGATAGAATAGAGGATAGTGTAAAAGGTTTATGAAGACAAGGAATGAATATAAATGAGTATGATTGGATGCACTATTACAGGGATACCAAACCATAAGTCTTTAAATTTCACAATGTTGTACAGGAGCTGGTAGTGGTAAATGAATACTAGTGAAAATTATTATATGAATGAAGATTAAGGGATGTAATATATTTATGAAGAAATAAACTGCTAGACGTTAATCCAACAGCATATATGATGGAATATAGTGAGTGTAAAAGAAGAATGATAATGAAAAAGAAATAAAGTAATAGACTTAACATTTGATTGTATAGAAGTCGATGGTAAAAAAAGAAATGAAGAAAATGAAAGAAATAGAATCTATAAATAATGTGTGCAACAGTGCGGTAGTCGATAGTTCTTTCTTTTCCAAGATGTTTTGCTACGTGTTGCGTTTTACTCAGTGCGTTGAGGGAGAAAAGGATGAGATTGGTGTGTACTTTTAACCTCAGGCTGTATTGTGCTTTTTTTGACTATTTAGATGTAAAATCATGTGGCCTTCAATGTCACACACACAACGCTGTGTCTTATGGTGTAAACCTTGCAGTGTCTGTATGTGGGTTCGGGTGGATGTGTGCGCAATCGATTGTATTGTACCATTGGGAAAGGGTCCAACTAATGTGTCTGGTGTTGTGATGCACGTGCATGCAAAATATATTCTATATGTGTGAGCAAATATGGTGAATATATATATATATATATATATATATATATATATATATAAATATATTAAAGTATTGAAAGTATATGAATGTGTGACATAATAATGAGGATAAAAATTAACTTGCGATACAGTGAAAATATATATTGTTGGCCAGACTACTTGTTAAAATGAAAATTAACTGGCGAAAGATGGTAAAAGTAAAACCAATAAAAAAAAATCAAAATATAAAAACAGCATTATAATAATAATAACAATGTAAATAAAACTAAATATTGATAAAAATATAAGAACAATAATAAGAAACCAATTACATATATAAATACAAATAGAAATAATATAATCAAAAGCATCTAAATAATAATAATAAATAATAGTAATAATCCATAAAAGGTTTAATAATGTGTAAGTGATAGTTAAATGTAGTTGGACAGATTACTTAAAGTGATATCATGTGTTTAAGCCTTTATCCTTTGTTTCAGATGAAACTCTAAGATCTACGTGTGTGTTTAGACTGTTGGGTGTAAGTCTTATATTATTTTTATATTTGTGGCAGAACATAGTTATCTCTGTCTGTGGGTTTGTAACCTATTTTGAGATGACATTGACAATTCTCAAGGTAGAATGTTAGAGATAAAATGTTGTTAGATCTTTTTCTTTTATGAATTTTATACAGAGTCTGTTATGATTAAGGTGTATAGTGCATTTGATCAGTCCCCTCCCAAATGAGTAATAAGTCATCTATGTAACATATAGAAAGTATAATGTGTTGTTTGTATGAGTTGTCTCTATATACAAAGTTTTCTTTCCACATGTTAATATAGAGGTTGGAATAACTTGAGGCAAATTTAGTTCCCATAGATGTTCCTTGTATCTGTAGGTAGTATGTGTATTGGAAGATGAAACAGGTATGTGTGAGGATGTTTTTTTATATCACTTATCATTAAATCAATTTGTTCTATATTGATCTCCTGTTTTCCTTGTGGCTAGTGCCCTGCAATGGTGAAAAATGATAGTGTATAGTGAGATCTATTGTGAACCAGATATACAAATCTTTCAATGTTTGGTATTTGAGGATGTTTAGTATGTGTGTTGTGTCTCTCAATTATGAATATGTTTTGCTGACCTACGGTTACAAGAAATGTTTATGTAGTGTTCTTGGTTATGAGTGAATACATAATACAATAGGTTTATCAGGCAGGTTAGTGACTGATTTATGTTCTTAGGTGGGAAGTAGAAAATTGGGACTATTTCATTTGTATAGACTGGAATTATTTTTGGTTAAGGATGTTGTTTTATTACCATTCCAGTATTTTTTAAAGTCTGTAAGAAATTTATGTGTGGGATTGTTTGCTATCTATTTCTATGTGTGGGGAACTGACAGGTGTCAATTGATTCTATGTATTTATTTGTGTCCATAATTATGATTTCTGCTCCATTTTCAGCTGGATTAATTACTATAGCTGAGTACTTTTAAAGCAATTTAAGTGTTTTGTTTAAGTCTTTTTGTAATTTACAATTTTATTTAAGTCTTTTTAGTTATGTTGGATTTGGGTTGGATGCATTTTTTATTATAAATATATTCTAGAACTTGCTTTTGTTCCCTTTATGTGTGTATGGGTACATTTTTGATCTAGGCTTAAAATCAATGTTTAAATTTTGGGGGGTTTGTTGGGATGTGTTAAGTGTTTTACTGCGTAGTGTTTTAATTCTTCTGTTTCCCCTTTTACAACTTCTGATTTCCTTTTTACCTTTATTGTTCATGTTCGAATATGTGTCTCTGGTGTAATCGTCGCTCGGGTGGTCTTTGTGTAAGTTTGTCTGTGAATACGGGTAGCTCATATGTGGGATAAGTAGATGTGGTTTTACCTGTTTTTTGTTTGGTATAATGTATCCGTGATTAGTTTCCTGTGTGTCTGTGTGTGTGTATTTCATACCCTTCATTGTTTCTTGTTAACCTTTAGTTTCTAAAATGTTTTTGTTGACTATGTTTAATTCTACACCTTTATTATGTTTCTCATTATTTTTATGGTTTCTGTTTAATCTAGTATCTCTACTAGCCCTTTTCTTTTTTATATTATAATTTTTTATTGCTATTTTATTTTTCTATTAGTATTTTTATTTTCCTTAATATTTTATTTATTTTTACACTCATTTCATCATTTGGTTTGCATTTTACTTTTAAGTAATCTGCCCAACCTCATTAATTTTCATTATTTCATTAGCTCACTGTGCTCGTTACTATTAGTACATATCAAGCATTTATATTCATTCAATGTATTTATATATGTTCAAAGTACTTAATCATTCAGATATGCGCACATCTAAGTAGAGAGAGAGAGATACATACATATATATATATATATATATATATATATATATATATCCCCCTGCCCATTTTGTATAACAAATGTATAACAATTCAATTAGAACTCTGTATCCTTTGCTGTAAGTGTCATCCGTCTTGGTTACTTTGTGAGCATAACGTTTAATCTGTCCCTGAACAATTTCCGGAAGACATGCTCAAATTTAATGTAACTGCAATGTATGGTGTGCAAAGCCAATATTCCAGAAAGAAGGCAATTTAAATACTGAAAGTGGGACTATTTAACCTCAGCATTCGGGCACACACTGGTACACTTTTGGTGCTTCTAATTGCACAACATTTATCTGAACTGAACATATGTCTGAGGTAATGTTGACTCGAGCCACTCAGAGTATCAGAACCTTCCAATCACTAATCCAACTTGTAACCAATCACAATATTAAACCATTTAAAAGAATAAAATCAACTGGTAGTCAATCAGAACGTCAGACTAATCATAGACTAGAACTTGTAGCCAATCAGGGCATTAAATCATTAGAACATTTACCGGACTAAACCAACCTGTAGACAATCAGAGCATTTAATCATTATTGAGTAAGGGACAGCATATAGCTAATTGGATCATAAGAATATTCACGGACCTGTCGTCAATTATTGTATTTAGACATTTAACAACATAGAATTTTTGTGATCACAAAGCATAATGTCCCGTTCAGCTATTGGTTATGAGTAACGCATTCTGGCCGCTCTGTATACGTGACAAGATACAATTATCATACTGAAGGCGCTTCCTTCTCTCTCTTCCCTGAACCACCCAGGGACGGGTTGGGTGGGTGTTTTTCTCTACAGCCTTTGAATAATCTCTAATGGATAAAAGGTCATGTTATGGCGGTTCTTTCTCACATGAACAGCCACATTGGCAATTCCCGGATGAAGAGCAGACCTGTAACCATTCTAGAGGTAGTTAGGTTATTTCAGCTAGGACAGAAACCAGAAATTCAGAAGTCTTGGAATTGAACAAAAAAAAAAATAGCCAGAATTTCTGAAAAGTTCATAGTGAATCTGGGGAATAAAACTATACATCCTAAGGATTGCAAGATGTACAGACTTTAATTTCTATTCATTTGAAGCGGATGGTAGTTTTGGGAATTAAAATTGTACATTTAGGCTGAGCCCCAAGTCTTTGGGGGTCCGGACAAGACCTCTAACATACAGTAATAAATTTTTTTAGCAACCGTTTCTACTAAAGGGATGAAACAAGGTTAATAAATTGAAGGGGAAACACAAAGAACATATAATTAGGCGCTAACGGGTAAAATATCATAAATTACCTTACCAACCGCTGCTACAACCAGGGCCGGATTAAGGGAATGGAGGCCCCTGGGCTAAGTGGGCCTCCATTCCCCCGTGAGGGCCCCCCCCTTGATCTGAGCTGCCCCCCCCTTCCCCGGTGAGCCGAGCCACCCCCCCCCCCCAAGGCACTTACCTCCTTCTCCTGGCATTGCGGTCCTTCCCCGGCACGCTGTACGCTCTTTACTGAGGAGATCTCGTGAGAGTGAGACTCACAAGATATTCTCAGTAAGGAGACTACAGCGCGCCGGGGAAGGACCGCAGTGAAAGTGCTCAGCAGCATTGATTGGGCCGGGGGCGCCCCCGTCCGATCAATACTGCTTCTGAGCACTTAAAAGGGCCCCCTGGATGCCCAAGGCCCCTGGGCTGTAGCCCAGTTAGCCCTATGGTTAATCCGGCCCTGGCTACAACATACAGCAGATACTGTTTCTGTCAGATGTATATAGAAAAAAACTAACAAAAATATAGAACAGCGGTAAAATGTTATTAATTCTCATATTTATTAAGAATAAAACAATTTATAAATATATATATATATATATATATATATATATATATATATATATAAACATAAGCAAGTCATGCAATAAAATATATATTCCTTCATTGTGGCAAATTCAAAAGCAGTAATTGATAAATCCCAACTCCTCAGCACCAACACTTTGATGGTTACAATAAATTAGTAACCCTTATATATGCAAATACAGACGGCCACAGAAATTTCAAAAATATGACATAGTCCATGTAAAATGTTTTACCTCTGATGAAACCGCCCCCCTTTAGAGGTGGAGAAACGCGTCAGTGATATCAGTGGCAACTAACTGAAATACTCAGCTCCTCATATATCCACTGTAAAGTGTATTTTTTTTAGCCTTTCCAATGCCTATGTGGATTGTACAAAGTTTGGAGCGCCCCATCTGAATTAAGGTATGACATTTATTACATCTGCTTACAGAGGAATTTTTCTTGGCTTCGAACTGTTGCTTAAATTTGATGGACTATGTCATATTTTACAATGGGATTTTTTCATCCAAAATACCAGTTGTGAACAGTTATTTAAATACCGACTGAACAGTCCAACTGGAATATTTTTGGATTGCTATGTGGAATTGTTTTTGGACAATGCATTCTAACCACACAATTTATTAAGGGACTCTGTTGTCCTGATTCTTTGAACAAGTAATTGTTACAGAACTTTTAGGAATTATGTATGAAATTTCTGTGGCCATCTGTATTTGCATATATAAGGGTTACTAATCAACTGTAACCGCAAAGTATTGGAGCTGAGGAGTTGGGATTTATCAATTACTGCTTTTGAATTTGACACAAACAAGGAATATATATTTTATTGCATGATTTGCTTATGTTTATATATATATATATATATATATATATATATATTTATAAATTGTTTTATTCTTAATAAATATGAGAATTAATAACATTTCACCATAACCAGCGGTCTTCTATATTTTTGCTAGTTGTTTTTTTTTATACATTGAGGGTTAGCATTGCTTCCTTGCAGCTCTAGGGCATCAGGTTAAATTCAGACCAGGCTGCCATCTGCATGGAGTTGTATCTTCTCCCCATGTACATGTGGGCCTCCTTCCACGGTCCAAAAACATACCGATTATTTCTGACTAAATTGGCCCTATTGTGCACATGCATTTGTGGTTGGGAATTTAGACCATAAGCTCCCCTCATGCACCTGAATAAACATTCTTTCATTGTACAGCACGCTGCAATATGTTGGTGCTATACAAATAAAGGATAATAATTAAAATAACATGCCCTCTATTCTCTATACTGGGGTGACTACATTTTTTTCCAGTTTATAAATTATTTCCTATGAATTTTATTGGAATATTTTCTTAATTGTTTTCCAATGAGGAACTGTTAAGTTTCCATTTTTCCATCATTTTTCCATTGTCAACCAATGCTGACTCTTGTTGCTTTAAAAAAAAAAAATCCAGATGTTATGAAAGGAAGTTTTCACAACCTGCTGGACCCAAGCACAGAGAGCTTTTTTATTTTGATAAAGAAATTGCGATTGGTTACGAATGTCTTTTTAAGAACAAAGACCGACTTCTTCAGGGTTGGCTTTGAGCTTCGCTCTTATCTGTCCGGAAAGCTCAGCAAATATTTTATGCAGTAAGAGAAAGCTTATTTGGAGAACCTGAAAGCTCTGGTGTATCCATCATTGTCGTACATAATCACTGCTAGGAGCTGAACTTGAAGTCTGTAGCTTGTCAACTTTGTGGACAGATTGGGTTGTGATATGAGAGAGACCAAAGTCTTGGAATGACTGATTTCTCATTAGAATGATATACGACACCACGCCAGATACTTTTCTCTTTGGTCAAGATTTTCACTCCAAAGAAATTCTTTTTATGTAAAATGCTTCTCTGTTCTGCAATGTAAAACACTCCAATCCTCCGTACATGTGCAGGGCAGTCCCAGGTGCTTCCAGTATACTTTGTAAATTCATGTTCCTAGATAGAAGTGTGTTTATACTGTATAGTTATTTATTTATTGACATGTATTTATATTGTAATAATTTTAAAGCTTTCCAAATGTGCGAGTAGAGATGCTGGAACCTCTTTAAAAATTGTTCTCTTACTAATTTGTCAAATTTACACCAATGATAAAGGGACATCTCAAACCTTTGGTGATTTATAAGCTTTGACCATAGTTCGCACCTGTTGGGTGCCCTGTTTAATGTCCGTGGGGCATGTTTGGCGTATGGGTAACATTTTCATCAAACGTCCAACATGTTTGATATATGTGTTACATGTTAGGTTGTACCATGAATAAATAAACGCCATATTCAAGAGCGACCTGCAAAGAAGTTTAAGGCCATCAAACCGACCCAGCTTGATCCAGTCCAACATCACTATTTGGCTAGCGAATTGGATGGAGCTACTAACTGGTATTGGCGCTACTGAACAAGGAGCCGTAGAGTCTAATGCACCCCCGGTATTCACCAGGGACCCACGCAAGGAGGTTTGGGCTTCGCTGCAAAGGGTGCGCCGGTGGCGGTTCTCCAAGACAGTTACCAGTGTAGCGGTGGTGCGGGTGGACAGGACAATCCGGATCAAGCCAATCAGACAATACGGTACCGAGGTTGATTCAAAGGGAAGTTCAGAGTAGCCGAGGTCAAACCAGGAGATCAAGCAAACCAAATCAGGATACAGGAGAATACGCAGGGTACAAGCCGGGTCAAACAGGAGGTCAAAAGCAGGAGAACAACACATGGAACGCTAGAGGCAGGAACAGACCTGATGCTCTGGCACCCTAATGGTGTCAGAGTCTGGTTAAAATAGTGGTGGCAGGCAAGGGATAGGCCGTCGGTCAGTAACCTCACTGACCGCCGATGGTGGTTCAGAAGTAGCGTCCCGTTGCCTAGCAATGGGACTCGCGACTGCGCCTGCTCAGGAAGCGTTCAGACAGCCGGGGGAAGCAGCGTCCCTGTTGCCCGACGGTCGGAAGTGGTAGGCAGCCGTCCCCGCTCTATGGACTCCATGCGGGGACGGAGCCCAACGATCTCTACTGAGTAATTCATAGAGAAATATTAATAGCAATCACTTCAATGCATCCCCACCATTCAGTGTATAGGCAATGTTTTCTGACACTCCCAGAGACTACAACAGAGCAAAGATGTTAGCGCTAAGTTGGTCGACAGCGTGCAGTGATATCACAGCTGCAATGATTGTAGCAGTAATCAACGCCTTCCATCCATTGTAACATAACATCAGCTCTAAATAGACTCTCTCCTGTGACATCATTATCAAGTTGCCTGTAGCCTGGTTGGACCAGCTAGAATTTTAATCCTGTCTGCAAAGAGATAACGACTGCGGAGAAGATAACACTTAATGAAGTTTGAAGTAGGATAGTCTAGAGGCTACATAGTATTGTCTCTTTCGAACTGAGCAGGACTAATTCACAGTGGACATGTTTGTGACTAACAGATTTTATGGAAGCTGATTGTTCCCCTGTCCCCCTTCTGATGTACAGCGCTACAGGCTATGCTAGTGCTATGATGTATAGGTACAATACCTCAGAACTAAGGAAAACTTCTAGGCACATTAACCCCTTCTTTGTGTGATGTCAAAATAATATTACTATATCCAAACATAAGGGTAGTAAAGAGGACACTGTTATAGAAACAAATATAAGAAAATTAGTGATAGAACAAGAAACAGGGGGCATACGATGGAAAAATTGGAAATGTTGCTTAATGCAACATTTACTTATCCTGTAATAAAATGATTTACTTAATGTACAGATCTGTGATGCTGGTGCCAGTTATCCATTATCCAGCAGTAAGTACCTTGCATTTAGCCAATAACAGCAACAACTTGGCTGGGGTTTGCCTGGGAGGTCTTCCCTCCCGGTGCTTTGCGCTATTTGGGGAGTTCTCTGATGACAGCTGCTTCCTAAAAAGATGCTCAATTTCCCATTACAGTATTTTTAGCATTTCATTAACTGTTTGGTATGAGTACTTAACCACATTTTAAATGTCTCATGAAATTGTAACCTGTGCTCAGATTTCCTGCCCGCAAATAATTCTGTCGGGGTCATCAGGATTTATATGACGGCACAAGATATACAGGCGCGTTTGAGTATTACGGATCAGTCCATAGATAAATATATATCACACCCACACAGAGCACAGTCATGGGCAGGAGTGATATTCAAGGGGGTCATGCAGAGTTTGGGTATGAGAAATTCTGGTCATCAAAGCTGGTCATAGTCCACCCGAGTATCTAGTTTTCACAATCGTTGTGATTTGGAAGGTGAGACACCATAGTGCACGTCTATCACACGTGAAGACATCACCACGAGGCACTTTTACCTGACAGCCCCTTGATTATAGCTTGTTCGTTGTCTTACAATATTCTATTGTTTAAACCACATACATGTTTCCTATAGACGGAAGAAATCTAAGGGGTCTATTTATAATTGAGGGCTAGTGGGCGTCAGTAAAAATAGCTTTGTATCGCTGCATTCCGCAGTGAGACAAAGTGTACTGCCGCTGGTATTTATCACGTCAGGATTCATTGGCGACCCCCACCCCCTCCTAAAGTAACTAAAAACCCCTTCAGCGGTAGCCTAACGCTGTTGGCGAATGGAGAATCTGACCCCCGTGTGGCTACTCTGCATGCGCGGTTAAGGTTGCCTCCCATCGATGGATGAGGAGCGGCCTCTCCAGCGGCGATGGAGACCTATACATATTGAGATAACGTTCGTTTTTAAGGCTGGTGGTGAAAAACAAAGTTTTTCACCATTTGTTAAATTGGGTCACATTGCAGTCCCCGTAGAAGTCTTCTGAGACTGCAGTAACCAACGTTAAACAGTTTAAGGCAGCAGAAATCTCTGATTTTCCGGCTTTAACCCCTTGATAAATTAAAAGAAGAGTTGCGATGACCATTCTGTTTTCTTGGCTTATCACAACTTAATAAATAGACCCCTAACTTTTAAAGATTTTGTGCATCGCTGCGGCAATTCTACCCAGGTCCTTTCATTACCATGTACAAGATGTACGTATGCTGGATTTGACCGCGCACATCCCTGCGCAGTTCCATATTGTCTCCTCTGATATCATGACGCCACTTGCGCAACACTTCCCCTATGGCTCTGGTTCGTCAGTGACCATTTGTGACCTCAGTAGAATTTGCTCCGGTAATAGGTCAAGCATCAAATTTGAATGTTGAACCTAAAGAACAGAAGGGTGAAGGGATTGGAGAACGTTAGTAAAAACACCAGACACTGAGTTTCTGTAGTGACAGCACAAGTCTCACATACGTGTGTGGGAGCTTAGTCAAGCTCATGAAGTGAGAATTTGTGTACTGACACTAAGCAGAGCGAAATTTGTGTACACTAGTAACATAATGCACAAACTAAGCTGCCAACATGCATTAGCACACAGAATATTTCTACAGTTCAGACCACTGGCTGAGTTTAGTGTATATAATGTTGCTGCTGTGTCAGTGTGCAAACTGCTCTCTATAGAAACAAAACTGCAGGCTTAGCCAACCTGTGGCTGTCTATCTACTGGCAAAGCATGCTGGGGCTTGTAGTTTCACAACCCCTGGCATAGGCAAACCGAGGGGGGGGGGGGTTCTTTGTGCCTGGAAACCCCCCTCCGAGCCTGGGGCACTGTATAATTGAGGTGACTGGACCCTGCCCCTGCTTCACACGGCTCTGCTTGAAAAGGGAGAGCTGCGTGCAGCTAACAGTAGTGCACACAGCATTGCCCATGTATATTATAGGGATAGGAAGAGTTGGAGAGCAGCCAAGCACTGTCTAATATTATAACCACGCCCCCATGCATGCTGGTCACGCCCACTGGCGGCGTGTTGTGGAAACCCCCCTCTACAAATCCTGCGTTTGCCCCTGCCTGGTCACCCAGGCCTGCACTACTGTAAAGACTCACTCCCCACAAGTTTTGTAATCATTCACTGACTGACCGGCTGATTACCCGATTTAACGGTAAGGGTACAGTTTGTCATTTGGCGCCTGTGTGTATCCTATTAAATGTCTGGTTTTGCCTGTGGCTTGCTGACTTGATGATTTATTAAACAGATAGTGTCCCAGGTCCGTGTAATCATGGAAAACATTGCTGGGATGAGATTTTTAAAGCAGTTCTAGAAGAATTTTGGTGGAGTGTGAGTAAATTAATATGGAAACATCACAGCGTGCAGCTCAGACGAGTCTGTTTGAAGACATTTCACCTAAAGTGCTTTTTAAATCCTCATTTTGTTGATGCCTGTGCTAAATAGCAGCGCGAGGTCTTAACTTACTTATAACACAGAAATGTCTGTTTGATATTAAATTCAGGTCTCCAAATTGAATCACAGTTGTCAGTTTTTCCATCTAACCGACATGTGAGATGTAATGGTTTCTATCAATGAATCAGCCATCTAAGGCAATAAGAAAAGGTTAGAGGGTCAAGTGCGTAATTTTAAATTTGCGGTAAAAAACAATGGGCACGGTTTCTAGGTAAGGGAACACCGGTCTCAAACCTCTGCAGTCCTCGCTTGCAAACCTGCCCAATGGGGAATTGAATGCAACAAAAAAAAATCTCCCTAAGGTCAACCCCCTCGCTACACTGTTACTTTTAAAACAAATGAACCCAGGACTGGCTTAAATTGTATGTAGCAAAAAAAAAAAAAAGTTTATGACAAGGATCAATTAAAGGGCAATGCTTAATTTTGGTGAGATCACTGCACATGTTGTAAATTATGACATAAATTGCTTTCCCTTCAGGTTTGCATGCCACTTTGGTAATGGATTTTATTTGTATCAAGGCAACGGTATGAAAGTGTAAACAGTACAGGGTAACACAATGTTATTGGGATAATAAACATACATTACATATACCATTTATATTTTTAAGCTCCTTTCATCATGGATGAACATTTCCTGCTTCAATGAAACATAAAAAACATAGTTATGCTGCGCTAGTTAATTCTTCCTTAGCATGATTTTATTTAATTACATTTTTGTCGGACTATATCCGGAGCTGTATTTGCTGTATAAGCAAAGTAAGAAAAGGTCTAATACTACAATCTTCAGGGACTGCTTAGAAATTATTTTATGTTGATTGTTTTTACTTTGTTCTTCAAATTTAATTTAAAAAATATGACCGCTACTAAACGGCTCATTTGAGCTGTAGGCTAGATGATACGGCATTGCCTGGTTTCCATGTGGATTAATATTGTTTAGTTTGGTTGCTTTGAGAGACAGATACTTCTATACAGTCTTAGGACTGTCTTACCTGCCGTCCGCTGCTTCAAACGTCATTCTGTGTTATCTTCTCTCCAACTGTTATATCTGTGCAGGCCCAAATATGCTGCTCGTTGCTTGGTGATGATGTCACAGGGGTAAGGTAGATAATGTTTAGTGTTGGTTTAATACATGTATAGATGATGGGAGTGGTAGTTATCTGCCGTAATCCTTGTCTGCCCTTGTCAGAACTGCATTTTAGAGAGGTACAAAGCTAGAAGACGGCTCCTGGAAGAAGGAGAGTGAGGGGTTGTCTATAATGGAAAAGGGGTTGGTGAATAGGGGGGAATGAGTATGTACGTCTGAGGAGTTGTTGGATATGGGGGCATGTGTATGTACTATTAAAGGTATTTTATCGTTTACTAATAACCATCGTCTATGCGATTTGTGTGATTCCAACTCACAAAGCGATTTATTAGAAAAAGCAAAAGAATAACAATTAAACAAATAAGTACAGCCGATACATACGCCGCGCTGTGCTGGATCCAGCTTACAGTCATTCAATCCTGAAGTCTGTGGTCAAAGGGATTGTAAGCTGATTCCAGAGAGCAATATATATACATTTGGTGTTACAGTAAATACAATACAGATGACTTGGCATGTTTTCATAGGCTCAGGCTCCAGGACAGTCCACTATAGTGTAGTTCATAGGTCAGTTCAAACGACACCCTCCAAGGGTGGGGGTCAGATGCATACTAATCTTCCTGCCGAAACCTAATTCAAACTTGTCTATTTACATTATACACACAATACCATTCTGATCACTAATCACTTTGACAGTACGATAAGGGGTTCTTGGACAGGGGTGAGTGAACATCTGGGGGGAACAATTACTATTTTCAGAGGATTGCAACATTTACTTTTTTAGCACACAGATAATGTCGGCAATATTAATTTGAACCACCAGTCTGCTTTTATATGAGAGTTCAAGCAGGAGAAACTTATAACTTCAGCTGCTCTGTCTGACATAGAAACAAGGATCGACAACACACATCTGAATGCGTTGCATCAAAGTTGAGGGATAAGCGCAAGGAGAAGCATCAAAGAAAGCCACAATAGATCAAATCGGAGGTTTTAGATCAATACAATCATAAATTGTGTTCACTTACATTTGCGCTAAATAAAAGAGCCTATTGTCACTATGTCAGTCCCCTGCTTTATGCGTCTGATGCCCGAAGAATAAATATTGCATTTCAAATGCCATCGCGGGGAGCATGTTTGGACAGAGGTCTACCTGGTTCAGGGTTTCCACGAGCCCCAAAGTGCTCTGTATATGCAAAAATATATATCCTGCATCCAGGCCAGGGGGACAAGCTGCTCTACAAACAAGTTACCCAAAAGGGTAAGGGGAACACTAAAGTGTGCTTGATTTAGCACAATTGTAAGTGCATATCTTATCCTTTTATTGATTAGTAATCTTCTTGCATTTGATCTATGGTGGCTACCTTTGATGTTTCTCATAGCGCCTATCCCTTGGCCTTGACACTGCAATATATTAAACTGTTGACCTTGATGACATAAACCCCAATACATTCCACCTGTTCCCTTAGATAGGCTTATAAAGTCACCCACCTGTGGTCCAAAAAATTCCAAAGTAATGGCTTTATGGAGCAGAATTTGACTCACACCGACCGAGAGATAGCTGGGGGCAGCACAGTGGCTCAGTGGTTAGCACTTCTGCCTCACAGCACTGGGGTCATGAGTTCGATTCCCAACCATGGCCTTATCTGTGTGGAGTTTGTATGTTCTCCCCGTGTTTGCGTGGGTTTCCTCCGGGTGCTCCGGTTTCCTACCACACTCCAAAAACATACTAGTAGGCTAATTGGCTGCTATCAAATTTGACTCTAGTCTCTCTATCTGTGTGTATGTTAGGGAATTTAGACTGTAAGCTCCAATGGGGCAGGGACTGATGTGAACGAGTTCTCTGTACAGCACTGCGGAATTGAGAGGATAAATAAATGGTGATGATAATGATGATCAAGAAAAAATCCTGGCCAGGAGCTCCTCAGACATCTTATGCCAGGCATCCACTTAGAAGAGGCAGTGAGGGGGTTAAACCGTCTGGTGTGAGTTATTGCATGTGAGATAATTATCTAATTACCTTCCCTGTGGCTGACTATGTTATCAGTACTTAGGATGTGAGAGACTATTGTGTTATAGGGAGGTTTATTTCTCTATATTCCGGTTATGTTTTACTTGTGGAAGTATTAATATAATCCGCCCATAAGATTTATTTTCATATGTCATGTCCTGCAGAGTGTATTACAGAACAATGTCGCTCCCCAGCTGGGGGTCTGATTATCAGCGTTTCACCCACCTGTTAGATTGTTGCAAATTCTAATTAATAAGGTTTGGGTGCGTCTTGTATCTGTATGTAATGGAATGGCTTATAAAAGCTCTATTAACCTTTCCTTGCCAAGCACAAGCACTGGAGTCTGCAAATGTTTTCCAAATACCTCCTCATCTTTGTAAATGTTTAATAATGACACCTGTATATTTGTAAATAATGACCCAATTTTGTCTAACAATATTTAGTAATGACCTCCTGCAGTTGTACAGGTGGTGGATGTGAGTATCAGTATTATAGGGTGAGAAACATTGGGTCAACTAATCCAAATTTTTAGGGGTGCATAATTGTGACAGGGAGAGGTATAAACTGAAATTAATTTTTAAATATAAGAGAATAGCTGTTCTGCAAAGTAAAAAGAAAAAATGAAAGGAAAATGTAGTAAGGTTTTAATCTTGACGTATTTCCATGGTAAAGGCTGAAGACAATGAGTCATTCTCGGGCGGACGATTGAGAATAACTGAGTAGGGGAGACAAGGATGGCAACAGGCGCAGGCGTGACAGCCCCCCCCCCCCCCCCCATCACACCCTCACCCTCAGTAGCGCTCGGTTATGCCTCTGTTCTGCTATTCAGTTCTGATTGTAATGAAATAAAAGTGTGACAAAGATTGCTGCAAACCCTTTTAAAAATCCAAGTGAAGCTTAGTTTCAAAAATACAGTAACATAAACATTGGCAGGGGCAAACGCAGGATTTGTAGAGGGGGGTTTCCACACCACGCCGCCAGTGGGCGTGACCAGCATGCATGGGGGCGTGGCTATAATTTTATTCAGAGCTTGGCTGCTCTTCAACTCTTCCTATCCCCATAATATACATGGGCAATGCTGCGTGCACTACTGTTAGGTGCATGCAGCTCTCCCTTTTCAAGCAGAGCCGTGTAAAGCGGGAGCAGGGTCCAGCCACCTCAATTATACAGTGCCCCAGGCTTGGAGGGGGGTTTTCCAAGCACTAGAAACCCCCCTTGGTTTGCCTATGATTGGTGGTGGGGGTGAAGAAAGCCGGATTTTAAATTAAGAACAACTTCTTTTTACCACCACATTTTAGCCTGGGGTGGAAGGTGAGGAAGTTGTTGCGAGCGGATTAGCCTAGGGTGCCTGGACCCTTAATCAGGCCCTGGACTTGTCTCTCTCGCCAACTCTCACGGGTTCCTGGATAATGGCGTGACCTTAGCGGAGGTGCAACGATGTGTCAAACTACAGGATGTAGAGAGTGCTCATACTTGATGGTGGCCCTGATTTGGTGAGATACAACAGGTCCCATTACCCAGTGAGATGGACTTAAAATGTGTCACGTAAGGTGTGCTCTTCATGAACAACCCCAACAGTCTTCTACAGCCCTGTTCTGTATACAATATGTATTGTTTCTAAAATATGGATGGGGCTACAGTCAACCTAAGGCTCAAAACTTGGTTATTCACAGTTTATAATTATCTGGACAGGAGAAGGTATCAGGCACAAGATTATGTTCAAGTCATTTGGCCGTGTACATGGTGCTAATGGAGGAAATGATGTAGGAGAAGGAATGTGAATTAGGTTAAAATTAATAAAACAGCAATTACATATACAAGAAATATAAGTGTGTTTGTGTGTGTGTGTATATATATATATATATATATATATATATATATATATATATATATATATATATATATATGTTATATAAGTTATGGGTTAGCAGGAAGTAAAATTATAAACAACAGTCATGTAACATAGCACCCATTATAAGACTGTATACTCCTTTGTATGTTACACATTTTCTTCACAAGCAACAATGTTTCTTTGTAAGATTTTGGAAATGATATTTAATGTTCCTGTGTCACAGCAACGAGAAGGATTGAAAGAGAAATGCTTTAAAATTTGTTTCCACTCAAGCGTGGTTTCCCCTTATGCCAGGATGGCTGAAAAAATATAATTGCAGCTCTTTCCAATGATGTAGAATCTGAGCCCTTGTGCTATATTCCCAATAATGGCCAACGCAGGGCGAGAACTGACATCCGCTGTATTACATTACAGAGTTACTGTGAGTCCAATGTTTCAATACTGATACAGATGATGGAAGACCACTTGTTATATATAATAATGCACAGATAGATAAGACATAGATATATAAGAGAGATTTTGGATATCCATTATCTCATTATATCCCTCCCTGGTTACTGCAGCCTCCTGCTATCTGTCTTTCCTCTCATCCATTCTTTCCTCTGCAATCCGTCCTAAATTCCACGGCAAGATTAATCTTCCTCTCTCAGCTGCGCTACTCTGCAAATCTCTACACTCGCTCCCCATTACTTCTACAATTGCATTCATATTACTAATCTCATCTTCAAAGCCCTCACCAACTCCTTCCCTTGCTCACCCTCTTTGATTTACCTCTGACCTATAGGTCTCCTCTTCTCTATAACCCCCGTTCATTCCCACCTCCAAGACTTCTCACGTGCTGTTCCCCACTCATGGAATTCCCTACCCCACCTGTCCAGACTCTCCCCCAACCTTCAGTTTTTCAAGCACTCTCTCAGAACCCACCAATACACTATCCTTCCCCCATCTGATACTACTCCCTCTCCCTGTTACTTTAAACTCTCCCAAACAGGACCCTCTCTGTCCACTGTCTCACGACTTCACCTCCTTCGTCAACCTCGTACATACTTGCCCTCATGTATGTGGGATTTGTATTTTGTTTGATTTATACATCTGACTGTCACAGTGGAGTTTCGTGGTGTCCTGCAAATAAACAGTGATGATATGGAACAATGACTGGCTCAGGGTGTCAGCATGGAGTCAAAAATAATTCAAGTTGTGCTATTCATTATTTTGGGCAGTGGCAATGAACTCAAAAAGTTAGATGTAAACTGGCCATCAAAGTTATATAATAGTATCCACTTAGATGTGTTGCATATGAAAGTGCTGTACATACAAGAGGTCATTACTTTAAAGCTCCTGATCTGTGTTTCCTTTACTCTCCTGGTTCAAGAAGAGATATCTGTGCATGTGCGAGATTTCACATGTCCTCATCCAGTACAAAACAGTGCCCCCCCCCCCTGTTGAATTTAAGCTCCATTGTTGCCCCTCCATTTCTGCCCCCTCCCCCTCCCCCCTCACACACACACACTCACACACAGATGGACACTGTTAGGGGGTTTGAATGAAATGTTTCAAGAGTCTATGGGCTAGATTTACTAAGCTGCGGGTTTGAAAAAGTGGGGATGTTGCCTATAGCAACCAATCATATTCTAGCTTTCATTTATTTAGTACCTTCTACAAAATGATAGCTAGAATCTGATTGGTTGCTATAGGCAACATCCCCACTTTTTCAGACCCGCAGCTTAGTAAATCTAGCCCTATGATTTTGACCAGCGAGGACTGACACTGTGAGCTGATTATATCATGTTTAATAATATAACATCGAGATCTCCAGCAACAAAAATGCCTCTTACACTGTGTCCAATACAAACTTGTAATTCATGAAGAATGTTCACAATATGCGTGCTCCATCTTCGTTTGAATAACAAAGGTTTCACCTGTTATGACATTTTTGTGCATTAATCCTTTGTCTCCTAGAAGCTGCTGACAGTAGCTTAAATTCGTTCTCATACCTGGCTGTCATCACACACACATTGTCCATATCAACACATCTCTGCCCGGAGCTTCACGGAAAGTCGATGAGGCCTATTTTCATAGCAATACGTAGACACAAAAGTCCGAAAAGCTGCCAAGGATTAGAATCAGCTTAAATCCAATGACAGGGGAGTGATCACAGAGGACGTGAATTAAATGCTGCTGAAAATAGTATATATTCCTTATTCATTACTGTACGTTGCCCTTGTGATCCTCTGTTACACGGTATCCTTTCCCCCATCACCAGTTGTTCAGAGTCTATTTCTGGGGCTGGAGAAGAATGTTCTGTTTGACATATCATCGGGTCAACCGAAAGGCTTTTACAAGATGGAACAACTGACGTGGATCAGGTTGTCTTTAGGAGAAATATATTTTGATTAGTTTAGTCTTTACAAACCATAACTGTTACCCTAACACTAACACTAACCTTATATAGCTTTATATAGGACTTTTATGCAGAAGGGCCTTGCATGATTTCTTTTATGTAACATCACCACCTTATGATGGTTTTGAACAGGCTCTTTATTCTAAGCACGTTCTGGAGTTTTAAAGAGGGATGCAATGCATGCCGGTAAAAGTAGTTTCTACAATATGATGTTGAGGCAGCACGGTGGCTCAGTGGTTAGCACGTCTGCACTGAGGTTCGATTCCCGACCATGGCCTGTGTGGAGTTTGTATGTTCTCCCCGTGTTTTCATTGGGGATGCTCCGGTTTCCTCCTACACTCCAAAAACATACTGCTCGGTGAATTAGCTGCTGACAGAATTAACACTACTATGTGTGTGTTAGGGAATTTAGATTGTAAGTTCCAGTGGAGCAGAGAGTTTTGTGAGTGACAAATATATATCAGTTAGTGGCTCACCAGAAAAGCGGATCTGCAACAACCTGCTGAAATAAGTTCTGTGTTTGTACGATCGCTGCACTTATAGAGGTAACACTGCTATATAACACCCTTCGGTCCCATTCAAAAAAATTTGTATTATATATTTCGATATTTGAGTTTTTTAATAAATTATATTGACCCGCCAAAAGTTTTTCTTTTTTATTTGGCCCGCTCATGAAAAAGTTTGCCCATCACTGGCCTACTCTGTTGTCTGTCGTTTTGAACCATACTCATATTGGAGAATTGAATTTAAAAAAAAAATCTGCAATGTTGCGGTAGCATGGAGTGCCTTCGCGACCGTTCCGGAGGCGATCCACGAATAATTGATTTCCCCCCATATAGTTACGTGTATAAGACCTTGGGGACCAGTGAGTACAGTTAGATCTGTGGGAAAGGAGGAGGACTGTGCTGTAGGTGAAGACCATGGGATATATTTACTAAACTGCGGGTTTGAAAAAGTGGAGATGTTGCCTATAGCAACCGATCAGATTCTAACTGTCATTTTGTAAATAAATGATACCTAGAATCTGATTGGTTGCTATAGGCAACATCTCCACTTTTTCAAACCCGCAGTAAATATACTCCCAGACAAAGCGTAATAAGAGCTTTTGGAGAAACATACATAAAACGCAACATTAATGCGATGCTAGTGCACATCTGTCATCATCAACTTCATAACTCAAATTATTTTATAACTGAAATATTATAAAGCACTGCGGAATATCCCTTGGGATTCAGTTGGCCACATTTTGATCCGGTCCTCCAAAAATATATGTTTTGTCCGTAAAACATAATTGTGCTCAAGAGAAAAAAAAAAGTATCACAAACCGTCAAATATAGATTTAATTAATTGCTTGTTAAAACAAAAAGTATATCTATTCCATCTGTATCAATATGTCACAGGATAAGTGGATTAACTGGCTGAAATGGGTCGTGTATCGAGGCAATATTTTACAAATAGAACTGTCAGAGTCATGTCAAACTGGAAATATGACCGGTTAGAGGAGTCATGAAGGACGTACTGTAATTGAAAATTGTATGTTTTGAAATGTTTCATTGAGATTGCTTTTATAATGTGTTTAAACCCATGATATACAGAACTTAAAGTGAACATGATACTCTGGGGTATAAGCCTATATGTGGAAGCAGGGGGGGAATATAATAAAAGTACATGTTTTTGTTGTTTAATGCTTTAAAAGTTGTGGCCCCTAGAAGTAGTCTCATTAGGTAAAATCTGACTACGCAGAGAGATGAGAAAGGGGTCAATATACAGACCAGGACTCTCATTTATTAAGGATTTTAAATGAAGAGGTATCTTATTTCAGTCTCCTGGAGAAAACCATGTGACAATGCAAGGGGTGCAAACTAGTTTTCTGTTTTGCACATAAGTTAAATACTGGCTGTTTTTTCATGTAGCACACATATATCAACTTTAAATTTCAGTGTACAAATAAGCTATCAAGTATTTGTGTGCTACATGAAAAAACAGTCAGTATTTAACTTATGTGCAAAATAGAAAATTATTTTGCACCCCTTGCATTGTAACATGGTTTTGTCCAGGAGACTACTTACTCAATATTTTTACTTAACTTTCTTTAATGAAATAGATCCTAGGACATTACATTTAGGTCAACCTTAGATGTCATGGATAGAATCTTCTTACAACGGGAGCTGGTCACTTTCTGACCTACAGAAACATCTTTTGCTGCAAGAAATTCATTGGTGTTTGTAGACAATGTGAGTTGGTTTGTCCGAAAAACAAGTAAGTGAAAGGAATCAGCTTCTATCATCTTACATCCTTACACTGCACACATCAACGTATCCTACCCGACTTCTGAGAATATATTTTCTACACACACAGGGCCTGATTCAATAAGGAAAGTAAAGCAAAAAAAGAGAGTAACTTTTCACTTTGGGAAAACCATGTTGCTTTGAAGGGGGAGGTAAAATTTAAAATGTGGGGACAGATTTATAGTTGGGGTAGAGCATGTCCTAGATCAACTATAAATGTCAGTATAAAAATAAAGCTATCAAGTATTTGTGTGCTACATGAAAAAACAGCCAGTATTTATCGTATGCGCAAAATAATAAACTAATTTGCACCCTTTGTATTGTAACATAGTTTTGTCCAGGAGAAAACTTACTAATTTTTTTTGCTTTACTTTCCTTAATGAATCAGGTCCACTTACTTTATAATTATTTTATATTTACCTTATACTTACTTTATATGTGCTGCTTCTAACAATACTTTAACATGTGCAATATCACTGCACCCTATACAGCACTTCTGTTAGCAATATTGTTACTATTTATTAGAAAGCACAATCATATAATGCATTGTTGTACATTGAGGGGATCATGATACAAATAAATAACATACAAAAACATGTAACAGAAGGTAAGATGGCCCTTCCACATGAGCAATCTAAGAGGTGGGAAAACACTTGATATATAATATAATGGAATAACAATGTAGCTGGTGGTGGGGAAAGTGGGTGTGGTAACAGCATTATCAGCAGCCAATCATAAAGCAGCCATTGGTGACTGACATCTCTGTGCAGGTATGGTTGGAATGAGGAGAGATTATGGAAGGTAAAGACAAGAAACATGAACCATTCACCGATGAAAGTCAAGACCGTGAACTGCTGGCATCCATGACCGTTAACTATTGATCTCAGCTGGAGAATGTCTTCGCTCTCGAGCTGTGTAGGCTCTCCTGTGGTCATCAGCCAGCTCGGAGTAGCTGCGTGCCTGGTATTTTTCTTTGGCATCATGACCGCTGTTGGTCAAGGAGCTAGGACACTAGTTCCCCTTGTTGGCAGAAGCTGTGGTGGCAGCTACTGTCACCAAGGAGGCTGCAAAGATCCTCAAATGAGGAACAGAGATGCCAACAGCGATGACGGCTGAATTCTCTGGGCCTGATTCATCAAGACACGTATCTGACGATATTGTGCGTATTGTACTCAAAATCACTCTGCGCATGCCCAGATTTGGGACTTGCAGCTGTAAATGCAACAGCTTCCACTCCATTTTGAGCACATATGACACCAAAGACAGCCTGCAACTTCTGAAATGGAACAGGATGGAGAAGGGCTGTTTTTCCGTAGTCAATGTACAGTGAGGGCGTGCCAAATTCCAGCGCACGCAGCAGCGTCTGAATCAAGCTCTGGACAAAGTTACTTGCTTTTCTGCCGTATTACTTGCTCCAGCTACAGCGCTAGTCTACATCCTGAATACTAGTGATGAGAGTCTCACATGCATGCTTTAACATGTGTTTGCAATCACAAGCAATTGTAACAATATATTTTATGTTCAGTAGATATAAAGCACATCCTAATAAATGTATTTGTTGTGGAAATAGAATTTTTTTATTTATTTTTTTTTATTTTTAAAAAAACAGTTTTTCTTGCTTTTTTTCTTTAATGCCTATATTATTAACAGGTGACATTAATTCATTTTTTTTTGTGTGAGTTATTTCTGCAAATTTATAAACCACATCGCTATTGGACGTATCCTGCAGTGTCTTGTGTAGTACAGCACAGCAGACCTGCACCTGAATTCATCAAGCGCACGTATCTTCAGATCCGTTCTCGGTTGAATTCAGTTGTCGAGTTTACGTGCATTTTAAAACAAACGCACGTCGCGCTCACAATGCGTTCCTTGATGGATCAGACCCTCTAAGTTCAGCATTTTAATTGAGATAGTATTTCAGTATCTACAATAGTGTGTTTTATTGTGATCTTGACTGGCTTTGGCTTTTTATTTTGTACAATTAATTCTATTAATAATATGTTAACTGATTAGCTTTTTACTTTTATTAAGCTGAGTTGATCCTAATTATTGTCCTTCAGGAAAACAATGTCAGCTGAAGATCTAGCGTTGTTAGGATAGGGAGAAAGTCTTCCAAGTCTGTCAGGAGTCCTCTTAGCGGCAATGCCAATATGACCGTAATGATGATCCCAAGGTGAACATGGCATTAAACTCTGTGCCCTTGTGGCTGGGTATCCTGGCCAAGAATTAGAATAAAAATTTTTTTGTAATTAGGTTATTTTAAATTAATTTGCGGAAAGAAACATGAAAAGTTTGCCCTGAATTGTGTGAGAACTGTTTTTGGAGCATTCCTCAAACACACTGGGGTATATTTACTAAACTGCGTGTTTGAAAAAGTGGAGATGACGACTATAACAACCAATCAGATTCTAGCTGTCATTTTGTAGAATGCACTAAGTAAATGAAAGCTAGAATATGATTGGTTGCTATAGGCAACATCTCCACTTTTTCAAACCCGCAGTTTAGCAAATATACCCCAGTGTCTCTCTTCCATCCAATTATATTTACAGGAAAGTGGGGTTTTGTCACTGACTAGAAACAGATAAGTTGTTTTTAGAGTTTTTTGTTGTTTAAACTAGTGTAATGTATGAATCTGAGTTTTTTTATACAGAGGTGAGTTTGATACCACAATCTCCCTGTGCCGGCATAACAGGAACCTCACATCACTACTCTGTGCTGTTGGAGGACTCTGCACTTTTCACTGTCTAAGTCCCTCTATGCAGTTTCCCACTTCCCTCCATTCCCCTTCACAAATGACACTGATCTTGTCACAAATCCTTTCCGTACTTACAAAGATCACAGCCTACTACAAGCTTATAACACCGATCAACATAAATACTTATTGGGACCATCTTGGGAGTCACATATGTTGTGGTATCAGGCTAAGTGCCCTATATCAGCTGAGATATTGCAGTGTGTGAAGTCAGCTTTAGAAACTGTTTGCACTCTTTCCTCTGCTTATCAGCGGGGGACAAGCAGCTGTTACATTGTTGTGGGGTTCAGTGCTCCTAAACCGAACTATCATGCCAATATGAGATCTGATGGTGTTAGTGTAACATTTCTTTTTGCAGCACTCTGTAAAGGGGATCAAAGATTTTAAAATGTGAATTAAAACATTACTTAGGAATCTTATACATTTTCCTTTAAAAAATGTGTTATGTTCTTAAAGTGCAGAAATTAGAGATTGGTTTTGGTTTTGGATCTGGATTAACCTTGCGTGGTTTGGTTTTGGTTTTGGATCCTTTTTTTTTGCTAAAATCACATAAATTGGCTCTTTTTTGTTCCTACATTATTATTAACCTCAATAGCATTAATTTCCAGTCATTTCCGGTAAATTTTTGTCAAGTGACAAGAACACTGCTACCCCTCCTGTTTGTGTATGAGCAATGGCACTGAGCAATGTCACTGTAGACTGGAGAGTGACAAGAACACTGCTACCCCTGTTTCTGTGTGAGCAATGGAATTGGAGAGTGACAAGTACACTGCTACCCCTGTTTCTGTGTGAACAATGGCACTGTGCAATGTCAATGGAGACTGGAGAATGACAAGAACACTGCTACCCCTGTTTCTGTGTGAGCAATGGCACTGGAGACTGGAGAGTGACAAGAAGACTGCTACTCCTGTTTCTGTGTGAGCAATGGCACTGAGCAATGTCACTGGAGAATGGAGAGTGACAAGAACACTGCTACCCCTGTTTCTGTGTGAGCAATGGCACTGTGCAATGTCACTGGAGACTGGAGAATGACAAGAACACTGCTACCCCTGTTTCTGTGTGAGCAATGGCACTGAGCAATGTCACTGGAGACTGGAGAGTGACAAGAACACTGCTACTCCTCCTGTTTCTGTGTGAGCAATGGCACTGTATCTCCTGGGGAGGGGGGTACTTATGGAACCCAAAACCCACGAGATCCGACAATACAGCAATGACGTTTTTGCCTCAATTCAGATCTGAGGACACGCGAACGTACAGAGCCGGCTCGCGAGCCTACTCGGATCCCCTAAGTTCGGGTGGGCTTGATTTTCAGAAAACCGAGCCCGATCATCTCTAGCAAAAATACATTGTATCAAGATTACAAGAGGCTGCAGAACAGATGCATAAAATATCAAGTTTCTGAAATTTGCTGTTTCTGTTTGATTAATTTTTGCTTTGTTTCAGTTTCCTACTAGAGATGAGTGAAGTCACTTTAACGTTGCTCGTGAATCGCGTTTTTCGACGGACCAAACTGTTTTGCAGGTTTGCGAGTTTCTGACAATAAAACGCTCAAGTTCCGGCAAAACATGCAAAATTTCATGGCAGAATGCGGCATGAGGATAATACTGTATTTCACAGAACATGTTTCAAAATTTCGCTCACAGCTGCTTCAGACATATTCTTTCCATACATTTTTAGTCAACTTCCCAGAACATCAGGTCACACAGCCTGTTTACTGTCTGGTAGATAATCTATGTTAGTAGAATCGTATCGTCAGCCAGGCTGCAGACGTAGGGAAAATAAGAGGGCAATCTAGGTCAGGAGATATGTAAGTATTAGCTATGAGCTATAGGTTATATCAGGTAAAACAAGAATTTGTACATTGGGAATTTCGGAATGCAAAAACAAAACCCACCCATATGTTTCCAGCAATCCTGTTGCTTATAGAACCAAGATTTAGCTGAAATATCTAAAATAGAACATTACTCCAATTTTTCTGCCCACTTGTACAATGTAACAATGGTTGCAATCAGGCAGCTGGGTGGCACCATGGTTAGCATTGCTGACTAATGGCGCTGGGTCATGAGTTCGATTCGGACCAAGGTCCTTTCTGTATCGAGTTGTAGGGTCTCCCCGTATTTGTGTGGGTCACCTCCAGGTGCTGTGATTTCCTCCCACACTTCAAAAACCTGTTGGTATGTTAATTGGCTGCTGTGTGGTAGGGAAAATAGATTGTAAGCTCCTCTGATGCAAGAACTAATGTAAATGACTAAATATTCTCTGTAAAGTGTTGTGTAATGTGCAGGTCTATATAAATAACTCTTAATAAATAAAATAGTTCTAACTCTCAGAATTTGTCAGGTATTTGCAAGGATGTTACAGCACTTAAATTGGTGTATATGCGCCTGGGGATGTTTTTTCTCATACGATAGGCACCTAGACAGTTCAAGAGGGGTCACATTGAAAATATAGGTGGATGAAATTACCTTTGGGAGAAAAATACTCTGCAACCCCTTTACCAAAAATGGCACAGTCTTAATGAAACCTCCTGTTGAGCATAGCTTGGTGCAGTCATGCAGGTCCATTAAGGAGCATCTATCATCCTCCCAGGTCCTCTAGTCAGAAGAAGCCTCAACCTTTCCATTGCCCCCTAAATCTCTAACCTCCTCTTCATCCACACTCCAGGACGTTCCTTGTGCTCTGCCAATGATCGTCACTTCTCCTCTGCACTGATCACCTCATCCCAAGCCAGAATTCAAGACTTCTCCCATGCTGCGTCCTACCACTAGAACCACCTCCCTCCCTCCCCCCATCCGCTTGTCCCCTAATCTAAGCACCTTCAAACTGACTCTCAAAACCCATCTGTTCCTCAAGGCCTACCAGCCATCCACATAACCTTCTCCATCCTTGTTCTCCTCACCTCCCCCCCTTGCCCTTGTTCCCCTCCACTGATTCCTCTCGTGCCTGCTGTCCGTTTCCCCTCCTCTTAGTATGTAAGCTCCTACGAGCAGGGCCCTCTTCCCTTCTGTCTCAAAACCATCACGTCTTTTCCAACATCACCGTACATGCTATTCTTGGAGCTATTTGAGTCTTGGTTTTACTCATTTTGTTCTGTACTGTTGTACCCGTTATGGTCTGCTGTTTGTATTTGTATTTTGTTCGATGCTGCGGAAATCTTGTGGTGCCATATAAATAAAGAATATGGGCAGCAGGGTGGCTTAGTTATTAGCACTTCTGCCTCTCAGCACTGTGGTCATGAGTTCGATTCCTAACCATGGTCTTATCTGTGTGGAGTTTGTATGTTCTCCCCGTGTTTGCGTGGGTTTCTTCCGGGTGCTCCGGTTTCCTCCCACACTCCAAAAACATACTGGTAGGGTAACTGGCCGCTAACAAATTGACCCTAGTCTCTGTCTGTGTGTGTGTATGTTAGGGAATTTAGACTGTAAGCCCCAATGGGGCAGGGACTGATGTGAGTGAGTTCTCTGTACAGCGCTGTGGAATTAGTGGTGCTATATAAATAAATGATGATGATGATGAGTAAGGGTATATTGATGGTGTCCATAGACTGGTGGAGAAGTTGTGACTCCTATACACCAAGTGCGCAGTCAGTCTAATCAAGTGTTTTACTGACTAATTAAAAAATTACCAGGATAGCAGTTTATATAGTATACCATGAACTAATTTATATGTAATAATATAACATTATTTATTGATTACCAATATATCTTACAATGATAATGTTAAAATACATCAAATTGATATATTACATTAAGGGGCGTATTCAATTGTTCCTCCGGCCGCCGGAAAAACGAGCGCTCTAAAACTATTACCGTGTAAACTACCGTATTAACGGTTTTTACGCGCAATATTACCGTATAAACGGTAATAGTTTTAACGCGCTCGTTCCGGCGGCCGGAGGAACAATTGAATACGCCCATAAAGTACTAATCCATTGAGATAAACAAGGTTAGTACAATAATATTTTCAAGTGACCAGATCAATAATAATATTTAAAAGCACTGTTGGAAAAATATTGAGGATCCAGACCTTCTTAAGGAAATATAAGACTAAAACACACATTGGTTCTTCATTAGGGAGAAATATCCCATACAGAATTTATACCATAGAACTCTCAAAATGTATAATGATACCAAACGTTGGAATCTCTGGAATTAATGGTCGCTGATTGTGTTGGCTACACAGTGTAGACAAAGAAATACACAATACCTCTCCCGAACTGCACTTGTACACTTTGAACGCGGCTCTCCGGCTTCAGATAAAGTAGAAGCATATGTTGAATGTGGTGTGCACCACTAAATTTTGTCCCGACAGAAAGAATATCCTCAGTGAGACGTTCCTCATAAAATAGTTCCTTCCTTAGCAATAGATATTGACAGCGGTCTCTCGGATCCACATTTAAGCAGACAATGAACAACCAGCTGTCGCGTTTCGTCTGCTTATAGCAAACTTTTTCAAAGTATTTTACTGACCGTAAAATGTATAGAGGACAGCTTGTGCGAATTTGTGTAATTGTATGTTTTACTTTTATACATACTCAGAAGTGCACAACGTTTTCTTCTCTGTTACTTTATGGGATATCAGGAACATAATGGCACTATAATAAAAGGGATTTCATATGCGCTCACCCAATTTCTGGGCACTCGCAGACTGATTTCACGTAAGATACGTTACACAAACTGATATACGACCCACTCTCCATCAGCCCTGTTATCCAGACCTGCAAAACAGTATTAAACAGCACTACCTGCTACACCCCTCCTTACATTTCACATTTATTGTGCTCAAATTATCACTCATTTCACCCTAGTTTTACTATGCTTTTACTCATGAGAGTGAATGGATGTTGGGTCTTTTTTTATTCTATAGGGGAGACACAATTGGCGAAATTTGGCACATGGACATGATACGCAAAGTTTGGCTGCGCACATTGCCAGCATTTATGGTAGGAATCTCCGATCATTTTTCTGCGGACATCTATGGGAGGTGAGAAAAATTTATTGGAGATTTCTGCCATAACATCGGCACAAGGTGTCTCAGTGGATGATTTGGAGACACCTCACACTGAATTGAATCACCCTCTATGTGTCAAATATATGAACTTTAGGATTGGGTGGCATTTTTGTACTTGAGTCTACTTCTGCAGATTCCATATTTCTTATGTCATGATGAACATTAGAATTTCATCATCATCATCAACATTTATTTATATAGCACCAGCAGATTACGTAGCGCTTTACAATTGGGAGAAAACAGTAATAAAACAATACTGGGTAATACATACAGACAGAGAGGTGAGAGGGCGCTGCTCGCAAGCTTACAATCTATAGGACAATTGTTTATACACACCACGGTAAGTGCTAAATCATATTGAATATTTGTCCAGCTAGAATGCAAAGGTTAAAAATTATTGAGTGGGCTGTGTGATCAGTCACACAACTATGTCGGTCAGAGGGTTATTATCTTGTGTTAGCTGGTAATAGGGTAACCTAGGGAGATTAATTGGGTGGTTTAGGAATTATATAAGCTTGTCTGAAGAGGTGGGTTTCCAGAGAGAGCTGGAAGGTTTGAAGACTAAAGGAAAGTCTTATTGTGCGAGGGAGGGAATTCCACAAAGTGGGTGCAGCCCGAAAAAAGTCCTGTAACCGGGAAGGGGAGGATGTGATGAGAGTGAAAGAGAGACGCAGATCTTGTGCAGAACGGAGGTGTCGAGTTGTGCAACAAGTGTATTTTTCTGGTTAAAATCAGGACCTACATAACCTATGGCGGATCTTTCGTTCCAATTTGCGGATCTGAAAAGTCTTGTGCTGTTAAACCAATAACTTTGCAAAATATATGCAATCTCCACCCATTCCAGGTCATTTTATTCTCTTCTGTAGAACAAAATCTCATTGTTAGTCTAATCTTGCTCCTAGTCCACAACCCTTCATAAGTCACAACATTTGGACATTCAATAAAGGCCATTTTGATGCTCCTATCCATGAGAACTTCAGTGCATCTATTTATTTATATAGCGCCACTAATTCCACAGCGCTGTACAGAGAACTCATTCACATCAGTCCCTGCCTCATTGGAGCTTACAATCTAAATTCCTTAAGATACACACACAGAGACTAAGGGCAATTTAATAGCAGCCAATTAACCTACCAGTGTGTTTTTGGAGTGTGGGAGGAAACCAGAGCACCCGGAGGAAACCCACGCAAACATGGTGAGAACAAACAAACTCCACACAGATGAGGCCATGGTTGGGAATTGAACTCATGACCCCAGTGCTGTGAGGCAGAAGTGCTAACCACTGAGCCACCGTGCTGCCTATCTGTTTGAACAGTTTGCAGCTGCTGGTTTGCGATGTCATAATAGAATCTTCAGGACCAATTTCAACTTTGTGAATGACTCTCTAAGGTTCTAAGCTGTGCAATCTGGTATCTTCTTGTTTTATTATTAACCAAATAGGACAAAATAACCACACACCCGTACCACTTAATTTACACCCCTTTTGGTGGCTGAAAATCGGGACTGTTTAGGGATGTGTTCACACATTTCATTTATCGGCTGAAAAGATACCTTGTAATCCTGACATCCTGATATTCCTTGAGTAAACATATAACTGCTATCAGTCTCTTTGGTCATTTACAAGCTTGATGATATGTTAGATATAAGGGTATCCATTCTAGTCCTGTGTGGTTTTAAGATAATTCCCCTGAACTCGGAATAGAGGCCAGTAATGAAATTATTGCCACATGGTGATTTTATCAACCTGCCTCTGAGTGTATTTAGACCATCTGAAAAACATAATATGTTAAATATTCTTCTAATTGCAAAATAAAACATCTGGGATCCATCCAACTGATTCTCCCCTCGGAGAATGGACAACACTCGTTACATAGTTACAAGGCCCAGGGAATATGAGACGACCGAGCGCATGAATTCCTGACTTACAGCGATCCATCTTTTCAAATGAGTTCACCAACATTTGTGGATCTTCCACCTCGAATCAATAACAAATTATGAAAGTGGTTACCTCAGACCCCATGTGGGGTCACTGCTCGGGAATGTAGAAGATTTGTCTTCAGATGTGACGGATCCAAATTTGCCCTACATTCTCTTTTTCTCTATAGATTACCGTTGCATAGGTGATGAATTTGTAATGCACGCTCTACGTGGGATCTGTCACCCCACACAATGCAATATTAATTTATTTTATACATGAACAGAAGATTTTATTCCTAGATAGCTGTGTGTTAAGAGGAAAACAGGAACTGCTGAAATTATATTTTTCTTCCTCTAGACACTGAAAAATAAACAAAGTTAGGGAGGCTTATATTGTAGCTGTCACTTTGAAAATTATCATTTACATGGCTTCGCTTTTAGTGAGTGCTTTACTTACTGGGGATTCATGGGGCAGGCTAGTGCTGAGACATAATGCCATCTACAAACCTTGGGGTTCATTAGTGTAGGATAGGGTTCTTCTGCGGCGCATATGGAGTTCAATAGAGAAAATTTCACTGAAACAGTGAGCTATGTTTGTCAACATTCATGATGACAAACTCACCTTGACGTGTACCTGTCGACTTCGCACAGTAGGACGAAAAGTTTTTTTGAGCTAGCAACGGATGACATCTCTTAAACATGAAGCGCTCTGTGCGTGTGGTTTGCATTGGCTGAATTGCTCTGCAGCAAAGTATTCTGGGAAACTCTTATGATCAGTGCTGTCACTGATTCCTTTGCTGCATTTTTTATGAATATTGTCTCAAAGAAAGCTACCTCCAATGAGTATATTTGTCAGGTAAATCTTGCGCCTTAAGGTATTAATCAGTTAAGCAAGAACTCCAACCAAAACTGCTTTTTTAACAGCATTTACATGGGAAATTCACATAGGAGAGATTGGAGTGTGGCATGAGACCACCAAACCCAACGAAAGGAGCATGGACAATAGGTAAACATTTGGTTTCTATTATAACTCTTTGTTCTCTACCAAAATCTAAAACTTTCAGTAAAAGTAGAGATATGCTGTAAAAGGCCATCTCTACTTTTTTCCCTTAAGGTTAAACTATGCAAACTAGACCCAAAGGGTCTTCTGTGCAAATATAACCCTGTATCCTATCTGTAAGTGTTTCCCATATAACCTCTCTAGGCTACTCCAGCCATTTTGCCCTGAGCTGTTAGACGGACTACCGTTACCCTTCCCCCCATATAAATATGGGGAGTTTCAGTACAAGTAAGTGCTATATCCACTCTACTAGAGAGTGTAGAAAAGAGAAGGTGCACAGACATTGGAGCCAGCTCTGTGGGTGTTGTAAGTGCTCTAGGACCCCCAATAGCCAATTGTGTTGTCTCCACCACTAACCATGTCTACGTACATAGCCGTAAAGAGGAATTTCAAGAATTTACAGCAACTTTTCAGGGCATGGAGACACCAGGGTAGAAGCACCTCCCACTACAGGCAGTTCAGAGCCCCCAGACATGCCCTGGTACTTTGTAACTGTCCCCCCTCTTGGTGCCCCAGTCTACACATGGCATTTTGCAATCATATGAGGTGTTAACGTGAGCACCCCGAATCATTTTAAAAAGTTGGCTCCTATGCTCACAGAAAGGATAGGGGATGTATATGCAAAAGGTCAATTTAGCAGCATTTAACATTTAAAGAGTAAAAATGCCACAAAAGTGTATTTAGCCTTTAAATATTTGCAGTTTAATTGGAACGTGAACAACTGGAATGGTGTCATTAACATAGTAAATATATTTATATATTTTTATGAACATCATTCCCCACATCAACTCTATATCTAAATCATGTTACATACCTCTAAAGAACATTTCCAGAATATGCACATATCTGACACAAGACACCGCAAGAACATTAATTCATGCACTCATCATCTCCCGCATCGACTATTGCAATTCCCTCCTTACTGATCTTTCCAAAGTCAGACTTGAACCCCTACAATCTATTTTGCACGCAGCAGATAGATTGATTTTCCTTGCAAACCATTCTTCCTCTGCTGAGCTACTCTGTCAGTCTCTACATTGGCTGCCTGTATTTCAATGAATTCAATATAAAATTCTTCTACTAACATACAAGGCCGTCAACAAAATTGCACCGACATACATCTCCTGACTTGTCTCAAAATATCTCCCTACACGACACCTCCGTTCTGCACAAGATCTACGTCTCTCCTCCACTCTCATCACATCCTCCCATTCTCGGTTACAATACTTTTTCCAGGCTGCACCCACTTTGTGGAATTCCCTCCCTCGCACAGTAAGACTTTCCTCTAGTCTTCAAACCTTCAAGCGTTCTCAGAAAACCCACCTCTTCAGACAAGGTTATGATATTCCTCAACCACCATCTTAATCTCCCTAGATTACCCTATTACCACCCTCTACACAGCTAACACAAGACAACAAGCCTCTGACCAACATTGCCACACACACAGCCCACTCAATACTTTAACCTTTGCATTCTAGCTGGTCGATTGTGCAATATGATGTAGCACATGCCTTTGTGTATCAAACTTCCATTGTCCTATAGATTGTAAGCTTGCGAGAAGGGTTCTCTTACCTCTCTGTCTGTATGTATTACCCAGTATTGTCTTATTAATGCTTGTTCCCAATTGTAAAGCGCTACGGAATTTGCTGGCGCTAGATAAATAAATGTTGATGATGATGATGATGAACATGAATTCCCCTGATACTCCTGAAATATTGTTGCCCAAAGACATCTGCCTGTTTCTTCATTATAGGCACACCTCTGGTAGTGTAATACCACCTACCAGCCTCTAGGTGATGCTGTGTAAGCACACCATAATGCCTGTGTGGGGACATAATACATAATACTTCTGGGTGATCACCAGTACCACAAACTGGTGTGTAATAGTACTTGTCAGGACTTTTGAGCAGTAAACCATCACTGCTTGAAGATTTTGGCTGGGACTATTACCTGCTGTATCCTGTGACCAACAGATAAGAGCTTACACACTAATCCGTTCCTTGGCTGTCCTGTGTTGAACCCAGTGTCTCTGTGTCAACGCTCTGCCTGCTACCCAGCAGTCCTGATCCATAGTAAGCGGTCAGGAGGTACCAGCCAGCACACAGCAAAGAGGCGCTGCAGCAGCTAAACCTGCTACCCAAGAAGTTTGCGGTTCTGGGTGCCGCAAAGAAGCCCAGTGATAGCAGCCGGATTCTCCTAGAACTATTGCGCAGGTGGCATTTGGTGACACCAGTTGACGCGGTCAGTAAGAATCGATTACTGACAGTAAGAAGGAAATCAAGATAAACTGTGCAGGAAGAACATCTCTCCATTCCTCCTACCCCCCTAACAAAAGTAAGCCCATCCGGTCACATTCTATATATAATGTCTTAAATATATCAGAATTATTAAGAAACCAAAATGTAATGCAAAAGAATGACCTGCATTTTTTTAATCCCCAAGAAAATCCTAATTAACAATCAAAAGGGAACTTCCCTGATTTTTTTTCCATCACAGATTAATTTGAGAGATTTTCCTAAAGGTTCTATGCTCATCAAATTGTTTTGTCTTATCTTTTTCTGGTACAAACCATTGATGAAATGAAGAATTAGACACAGCCTAATTAATCTTTTCGCTCGTCTATGCTAATTATGCAGTTTTGTGCTCTTCCTCCATCTCATCAAAAAACCCCAAAACTGCACACAACGATCGAGAGAAGAAATAGCACTTGGTCAATCCCATATTATATATGGTGCCAACTTCGTGGCAATATAAATGCCCTATATGTATAAAAAAGCAAAAAGAGAGTTGTTGTCAGCGCTTATCCTTAACACTGCATATCTATGTGCATCTAGCAAAATGAAAACATGAGATATTGGTTCATATTTTGATCAAAACATTTAAGCCTGCGCTCTCATTGTATGCCATAACATTCCTTGCTGCAACTCACTTGCTGCCTTGTTCTCAGACGTCACGCTTCTCACCCCCTTTTAAATTGCCCACAGCCTGACTGCTAACAAATAGAGCCTTCAGGGTTTTTGCTTAGCTGGAATTGCATAGATTAAAATAACAGCCACCTATTGTGTTTTTCTGTCTTTCTGGCTCTTTGCTGCTATTATCTAATATTTATTAGGAAAGCTCTAAAATATATTTGCAAAGTAGTATTGTAATATAGGCTTAAAAAATAAGACATAGCAGGAAAGTGATATAAGGGATCAGACTGATAACCTAGAGGGTTAAATGAAATATAAAAGATATCTGTGATAGTATAATAAAAATAATCTGTTTAAATAAGACAAAAAGAAAAATAAACACTGATTTTTAAACCGAGACAGAATCATATTGGGAAAATTAGCAAGAAGTCATGTATATAAAGTTCCTTGGCTGAAATACAAAATTATTTTGAAAACAAGGTTTAAAATTCCACATAAACGCTAAGAATTTGATCGTATTCCGACACCGTACTGTGATATGACTAAGTGACCTACTCAGGACTAACTTATTATCCCAATTTTCTCTTTCAGATAATCTATCTTCCCAGCGTAATTACATTTTTCACTTTGATACTATCATCACTAAATGAAAAATTAGTGTACAAATCAGCTAAGATAAATATAATATGACACACAAAGAGAGACCACATCTCTAGTAAAATGAGTAACAGCTGTAGAGTTTTTTGAAATTCGCGTATCAATTTCCAAATTGAATTTTAATCTTTGTCAACAGAAATACTGAATGTCTAAATGATAATTGTAACTGCTCATAATAATAACTGAGTTGTAAAATAAACCACTCACCTTGTTAAGGTCAAAGAATCCCTATTTTTTTTTTACTACTAACACAAATATCACCAAACACCAAGGGCTGGCTGCAATGGGAAGCGATACAACTGGTCCCATAAATGTGGTATACAGCGCTGCGTAATTTGTAGTGCGATATAAATAGCTGCTGATGATGATGATAGGTGGAAGAAAGGGAGTGATGAACATAGATGATAGATAGATAGATAAATATTAGATAGATAGATAGATAGATAGATAGATAGACAGACAGACAGACAGACAGACAGACAGACAGACAGATGCAGGATTTCACACAAAAGTGGGCATTTTGGGGAGGTATGTTTGGATCAGGCTAGAGGCATATTTTGTCTTGATTCTCCATGTCTCAGTGTTGGGCAGTATTGTTTGATAGATGTCATCTACACAGTGGAAGCAGTCATTTTATGGGCTGGGCCAATCTTCATGCACTAGCAGTCTATCCAGTCACTGGGAGTCAGTTACACACGCTGCGTTCAGTGATGTCACTCCTTGGTCCTGGACTGATGTGTTATCAGTGCTCACACCAGCTGCCCCCTCTGTATACGTTAAGGGAACCATCATAGACAGACACGTGAGCTGGGTCTCCCAGGAGGTAATCTAGCTTCGTGTACTCGGCCTCTCCCAGCCGACTGAGTCCCTATTCAATATACTGATAACTTTGATTCTTGTGTCAGCAGCAATTCATTGTGAGGAGGTTACAGTAGTCAATGTGGGAAATGATGAGTGGGTTAGTAATGTAACGGAATCCCGTATAAAAATGTATTTTCCAGGCTCCTCTGGAAATTGGTGTATGGAAATGGTGTGGGTATAGGACTATTTATCACCTTTTTTAATCTGAACAGTGCCTCCACCCAAACCTTGACAGGTGCCTTGTCTTCTGGGGAGTGTCTGGGATCACAAACACCAAGAGGAGACTTGGGGGACCCCTTGCCCACCACTAGAACTATGACCACAAAGAGGAAAATACTTTATCGGTACACAAGGATGGTGTAGAAGCCAAAATCCAGCACATTTATTAGATATGGATTAGGCAGCAACTATTTTTCTAGTAGTCCTACAACTTCTGACAGCTGTAGCAATTTGTTAGCTCAGCAAACATCTATATCGCTTGAAATAGGTAAAATTCAGTCTCTCAAACCTAACCACCCTCTCTCACTAATATCTATTGCCTTTGCAAGCGATATCTCAGTTCAGACCTAGCCAAAGGGCATAAGACAAATCCACACCTTCAGGACTCCCCACACTATCCCTAATCTCTTCACACACACACACACACACACACACACACACACACACACACACACACACACACACATAATGTAAGTGACTGGAATGAGATAGTGCTACAAAGAAGGCAGTAGGAGAAGTGGCGGTATGACATACCCCCCATATGCCCCTACTTCCGCCTCTGTATACACACATATATATATATATATATATATATATATATATATATACATGCATACATGTGATCGGATCCTCAGCCTCTCAGCTGTTCACAGAGTATAGTGAATACATTTCTAGCTCACCTCTTGCTCATTCCAGTTATTACAACACAGGAGTAATTGTTCTATCCCATCATCACATCACATTTGGGGAGAGATTTATCATATTTAAATGCCAGAATTAAATATTTTGAGAAATTTCTGCTCAGAAATTGACAGGAAGCCAGAACATCGGAAGGAAAATAAAGGCCCTTTTCATTTCACAGAGGTTTTTTTATTTCTCCTTACTGAAAAGAAACTGCTATTAGCAGGATTATATTCACTGAGAAAATGAGATGAACTTTTTTACATTTGTCAGGACAAAGGGATTTTATTATTTGCTTTTACCATGTATAAAATATAAATTGCTTTTAGTTTAGATAGAAATGAGAATATACCAGGCCAGAGGCTAGATTCAACATTAATGTACTTATAAATTGTACCTGGCCCTGGTGTAATACTTAGAGCTATACTCGGTATTAGCCACTTCCAAAATGGTATCATAATTGTGCAGAGAACAATGCTGTACTACAACCTGTAACAACCAATCAGATATCAGCTTTTAGCTTTCCAGTGCAGTCAGACTTATTAAAGCAGATATCTGATTGGTTGCTATGGCTTACTGTTTTATCAAGCCCCAGTATTGAGGGATGAAGCGATTGGTCAGTCTATCACCTGATCACCAGGAGCTTCCTCACCTCACGACACAAATGTCCTCGGGCTTTGACAATGTGGATCATCATTTTGCATAATAATATTTACAAAAAATCAAATAATTTATTTATTTGTAATATAAACATAGTTATTGCATATACAATGGATATTGCAACACCTGTACAATTCATTACAAAGATAGATAGCACCTTTTATTGTTTTGTACAAAAAAAATACAGAAGGTTGAAATGTTCCCACAAGTGAATGAGTTTCCAATATTGAGGATATGTGGGAGATATCCTGCTGCATCAGAGAGGATTTATTTTAATTCACCACGTGAAACCTCATCTCTCTGGCTATACAAATATCTGCTTTTCCATTTAATGAAATCCCCCAGACATTGCTGTAGACACAGACGATAATGATGCCAGAGTTTGCACAACACGTTTGTCACAATGCCCATTGCTGTGTGTAAGTGTTAGCTGTTTGGTCTAATAATTGCTAAATCAATAGTTAAATGTGAGGGATATATTGTATTCTGTGCTACTATAACTGTAGAGGAGGTGTACAGGTGTTTTTATCATACTGATGGCAAAAATATATATGTATCCACAATGTTGTAATTCCTCCATTAAAGAGCATTCCATTTATTTTTTTGCACTTATAATTAACAGACTTTTAGTTTTAAAATTTAGCTTCCCCTTTCAACTAAGCAGGGTTTTATTTTGACCCTATATTTTCTAGGCCTGTTAAATGTCTAGTAAACAGTTTAATTTCAGCTACTAACTCCTGTGCTGAGAGGACCTCATTGGTGCAGGTCACAACCAATGAGAAGGCAGGTAGCTCCCTATCTACCCAATTAGTACTAGGGGACCTTCTTTGGGAGTTTTGATGAAATAACTTGGGCTCATTTACTTAGCTGATATCAAGCATGACTTATCCATAACTTAATTAAATGAGTAGAGTGTAATTGAGTTATTGCAATTGATAAACTCTGAACCAGGTGAATGTTTCCCTTGATGCATATGACAGAGGGCAGATGACATTCCTGGAGGTTTGGCTATAGTCAAACCGGCCACAGATCATTTCTTAAACCGGTTCATTGGATTGGTCCAGAAACTTGAAAATGCGCAAGAAATTCTCCAAATGTAAGATTGACTAAAAAAAAAATGAGCAAAGTTCTAAATAGACAAACAGGTTCAACCGTGTTGAAAATTAAATTGATTAATTTTCACTTTATTAATTGGCGACATTGAAATTCCTAATGCGAACTACGGCATTCAAACTTCACACGTTAGTCTTCATTGTTTGAATTTTAGAAAAAAAACTCTAAAATTCTTTTTTTTTAAGTTATTTTAGAAGTGTTTAAAAATACAAACTTTAAGGTGAATGGTGAACACAAACTTTATTTTTGTGATGGTATCCAAAGGTCTTTATTCCAAGTCCCTGTTCTCCTTCACTCTGTTGTAAATGACCTAAGAGACATGTTTGACTGGAAAACAAAGAGGGTTAAATGCTTAAGAATCACATCACCATGCCAACCTCTCTGGCCTTTAATTTGAATATTCCTTCTTTACTTAAGGATACTAAAAAACATGTGGTTGCCTGTGTATGTATTTTACTTTTTACCTAGGGAAAATGGGAATTATATAAATGATGGTCTTACCATGATTATAATACCTACTCTGCATTTTTATCCATAAAACATCTAAAGGTGTTGAACTGTCTGCTAAACTGTATTTATCTATTTTATTGGGTTTGGTGGGAGAGCTAGGCTGGCTTTTCATATATTACAAAGACCCTGTTATTTTGGAGAGCTGTTTGGCAGCCTATTGACACAGAGAGCAAAGTCTGAAAAGTTAGTTGGAGATTGACCAGATGCTCTCCCAATCGGGTGGTACATCTGACCACAGGAAACTAATACAGTATTCTGGATTAGTGTCTCATTTATGGAATTTTAACCAAAACCACAAAGTTATCTGCAAAGCAGGTGCAAGAGAAAACAATCCAGATTTTGAGATGTAATTAAATATTTGGGAGTCACGGATGAGCATGATGTCATCTGGAAGGAGGAAGCATTGTGAGATATCGTGGAATTTGTTCTGGGAAGATGAATGCACATTGGCTTTATGAGCAAGTACAATCTATGGCATGCTCAGGTCATTATAGATGATAGCTGAAAAATGATCGTAGCATTACGTGTTTTTGAGCTAGTGCCAGGATGACTGGATGGAAATATAATGGGAGCTCCTGTAATCTCAGGCTGGGCAGGCTTCTGCAAAACAAATGAGAAAGGTTTTCTGAAATTGGATGAATCACAAACACTGACGAAAGAAAGACTGTTAACCCCCGAACTGCTTTGATAACTCTACGATTCTGAACAAATTCAAGAAAGTCAAAGTTACGAACAAATTGTTATTTTCTAGAATTCCGTGATGGAACATGGTTAAAAACAAGTCACGTGACACCAACCATTCACACTAAGTGGCTGTAGTACTATAAGTCTCATCATACCCTGCCAACCTGAGGACTGGTGGTGCCATAACAGGTGCAAGAATTGAATCTATATATTTTTAATATACCCGTCAAAAGTTCAGAATCTCTAGGGACAGTCCTGGGATTTTAATTTATGAATGTTAAGAAAAAATCAGCATGAAATTGTTTGATGGATAAAATATATTACACCCAGGTCTTTTGGGCTATACATTGTGTGGCTGGCTGAGGGACTCTAATCAGATTTTGGGGCCTACTGGTATCTTGCTATGTCACTGCTTCTGGTCAATGGTGGAGAAGTTGTAGAACTGATATGTCAGTGTAAAACACCCATTAATACCTTTCAAATATATAAATAGATAATACAAATAATACATTGATGATATGATGTTTAAATATGTATTTTTACGCTTTCAGGTATGTCCATATTTAGAATACAGATGCGTCTAAAACTGATGCAACTATAAAAACGATTGGACATATTTAACTCGGACTTGTGCAAATTTGCATATAACTTTAAATCACCCCCCTAGCTGTGTTGTAACTGCAGACCGCCATTTTTCACACTTAAATCTGCATTTGCAATAAAACTAGAAAACTGTTACTGGGATTCACAGAGACTGGTAGAAAAGGTATTTCTGGAGCCACAATAAAAACAAAAACCAGACACATTTATTTAGCAAATATTCGTTTTATTACAGATATTATTTATGGATGGAATTGTCCTTTACATCATTTCATACGTGGATTGTTGCACAGAGGAAAAACATTGGCCAATTTCCCCAAAACGCACAAGCCCTGGGGAGAGATAACTGACAGCGACACCCTCAGCGTGGATCGCAGCCAGCAGACGCCGTCTTTCAAATAAATACTGGAACACAGCAACGACTGTTGGAGTTCCGGCCAGTGAAGGGGTTAATAGAAAGTTTTTCGGCATCTGAAGTTCCTCGCACATGCTATTCATTCCCCGTGTGAAATGAGGTCAACACTTTGTTTTCCCCCTTTTCAGAATATTTTTGTTCCTTGGCGTTAGCCTGGAACGCTCTGTCCTGAAGGCACACACAATAGTCACACTGCTGCGTCCCAACAGATTTTTACCATATTGTGACGCTTTGAAGCGGAGGGTTGTGCCCAGCGAGAGTGCAAGCTTTCAACGCTGCTGAAAAGTCTTTGGAATGTTACCATAAGGAAATAAAGGAGATTTAGTTGGATTATACTAATAATACTGTTTTTTAGCAAACAAAGAATTGTTTACTCATACAGTATATGTGTAGATGAGGGAAAGATTGTTACACAAAACCCTGGGAGATTCCGTCAGTGCCCAAAACACAGTCTACAGGGATGTGACTCTCTACACACCATGAGGATCCCACATGTGGATTTCGATTGGTTTGTAGGGTCACCCCCAACTTCCTGTGGCAGACATATTCGGCTGATTAATACTGGCTCAATATTCCACATGTTGTAGCATCGAAACGCAGCAGCCCAGGGAAAAACTACTTCAGTGGATAGTTTTGGGGCACAGCACTTGTTCTCCGTGCACCGGCCCACTGGGGCATGTCCTATGTCCCAATTAGATAAATGACACCACGTCCTGATCCCCACAAACCACACCCATTTTGAATGAGTTCATGGAAAATGTGGACTGTTGGCGGGTGTACAACCAAAACCCCGGCACCACACTTCCCAATTGTCCCAATTTTGGAGGGACATCCCAATTTGTGGTACTTAAAAGGGACAGGGTTTAACATGAAAGTGGGTGGCGCTTTACCCAAATATGTCCATTTGCAGGCAGACTTTGGGGGCGGAACACTGGTGAGCTTATTTTGTCCCACTTTCGGAATTCTAAATGTTGGGAGCACTTCAGCGCACTCTGTGCTAGATTCAACACAATCAATGAAGTTGATGAACTTTGAAATAGCAGAGGTGCATAGTGCGAATGCCGATTCTTCTTCCTTATGATGTCATCAGGCAATCGTTCCTCCATTGTTTTTGCGCATACGGAGACCCTGCATGGCTGCGAGTTCAGAGTCAGCAGAATGTTGTTCTTTGTTACGTAAGGAGGAGGCTGAACGAGGCTGCATTGGGGCGATCTCAGGCCACATGGGACCTGACTCTGTAACCAAATGCTAAACCAGGTTTCACTCTGACATAGACAAGGGGTAGAGATGGCTCATTTTGGGAGACATTCCAAAATTAGCAGGTCCCCATAGAGCCCTACATAAAATGAGCACATCCTCTAAGGAAGCGGTGATGGGGCACAGGATGTTAGCTTCAATGAGGCTATATCTGGGCACATTTTATACACTAAAGTGTAGATGTAAAACAATGGAATAAATACAATGTAATGTACAAAGATGACACATAATGACAGCCTAGATTCTCAGCACTAGAACTATTTCATTAAGATATTAACAAGGCTTCAATGAGCAGTATTTTAGGGGGGAAAATTAAGTTTTAATTAATTATTGGAGTGATCTTACATTTAAAGTTGTCTGAACATTCATGTAACATTTTTCCTCTTGGCATGTGTACTCCTGTTCAAAAATTGCGCAAAGTGAACATCATGATCTCTGGATAGACGTCAGCTGCCACCGGCCCCGGTAACTGCACAAGTGAAAATGTATTTGAATGGGGAGGTGGAACGCTGACAAAGAGACCTCACATAGATGTAGCGCTGTTGGAAAATTTATTATAGTATTGAATGCACTTACCAATATGTAATAAAAAGAGCATAGATAGGATTGACCCTTTCAGTTATTTCCTTCGTGTAACGTGTTTCGGAGCGAGTCTCCTTCTACAGGTGGAGAATATACTTGTCAGGTAGTACAAAGGAAATGTAAATAGGTGAATCCAGGAAGTTGAATTACACCTCTAATCTGCAGCTACAAAGCCCTGACCTGCATTAGACGAGTACTATAATGATGAATGTTTATAAACAAGTCATTTCTATTCTAACATTCCAGACCAAGAGACTCGAATTGTCTGTAAATGTGTGACACACTGCCAAACCCAAATATTCCATAAAATGCAGACATTACTAATGCAGACTTTGGTATTAATTAAATAAGAACCTGCAAAACATATGGTGTCATCAAATCAATAAACAGGACTGAAATACTACCGATGAAAATTTAGATACAATGTACCTAATATATAAAAAAATATTTTTACGTTCAGTTGAATTTATAAATCTTTTAAAAAAAGTAAAAATACAATTTAACTCTTAACTCCCCCTCCCTCCTTACCTTGCAGTTAGTGCATAGAAGAGTCTTAAATAATAAAAATAAATAAATATAGCAGCCACAAAAAGACACAAAAAATGGCAACCTAGCCAGACCTGTATTGTACCAATACGACATCCATTAGAAATACTAAAATCATATTTCAAAACACGTAGACAACCAACCGGCCGCTTCTCTGGAATATTGTCGCCAAATTTACTGGGAAGAAATACCGCTGTTTCTATCGCTGATATGTTTCTGTCCTATTAATAACATTAAGTCCTATCTTACTGGCCAGGCTGGTAATATACTACACCAGATATCAAACCTCCTTTGTAATAGGTTAGCATCATGATGGTGTAGTAACTGTAATCGTTGCGAGCCACCCCATTGGTTTGTATATATATTAGACAAAAAGCAGAACTTATCGGGACATAGTCAAGTGTGGCGGAGGGTGGGGGGGTTGTATTACACGTGACCGGAATCCCTCCCCATCTAGACCTAATCTACTGATTGTAATATGTATAATATATAGCACTGCAGTGTCACTTGTTTTTTGCAGGTCAGTATGATTTCTAAGTTGTGTAGAGAGACAGGGGTAAATGCAGGATTTGTAGAGGGGGGTTTCCACACCACGCCTCCAGTGGGCGTGATCAGCATGCATGGGGGCGTGGCTATAAATTTAGAGAGTGCTTGGCTGCTCTCCAACTCTACCTATCCCCATAATATACATGGACAATGCTGCCTGCACTACTGTTAGGAGCACGCAGCTCTCCCTGTTCAAGCAGAGGTGTGTGAAGCAGGGGCAGGGTCCAGCCACCTCAATTATAGAGTACCCCAGGCTTGGAGGTGGGTTTCCACACCACGCCGGCAGGGGGCGTGACCAGCATGCATGGGGACGTGGCTATAATTTACCCCAGGCTTGGAGGGGGGTTTCCAGACATTAGGAAACCCACCTCGGTTTGCCTATGAAAGTAGAGTGTATATATAATATATATAATGGTTCCTATGTGTGTATATATATATATATATATATATATATATATATATATAGTGGATATTTTGAAGAGTATTTATGCATATACCCAAACCAACATTTGCACTGTTTCCCATTGAATTCAGGCTCAACCAAAATGCAATATTTCACAAATAACCTCATGTATCAAACTATTGTCCTGTAAATTATAAGCTTGCAAGAAGCGCCCTCCTACCTCTTTGTTTAGTATGTCCCCCTCTTATTTTATTGCTGTGTTGTCCCAAATTGTGACACCCTCTGCAGTATACTGGCTCTGTATAACTAAATGTTAATAATAAATATTTATACAATAAACTCGGATTGTTCCCTTTTAAAATTCTGCACTTGCCCCTGCAATAAATGACCCTAACTCTCAGAAAAAAGATGTCAGAGAGGGTCCAGGATAACACGTTGGAGACATCAGGAGACCCCCAGGACGGCATGCTTGTCTATATCTGGTTTCTCTCCAGTGTCATTGACATCTAAGTTTGTATTCCTGGATGACAACAGAGTTCTGGCCAAACACATTGTGAAACAACACAAAACAAGAACGAACACCACAAACACATAAACTTTATTCTGGATAAGACCGAACCTCCACTTACAGCCGCAGCTCTGCGGTCATGAACTGGCTGATACTAAGAAATGTTCCTGTGACCCTGATTTTAAAAACTGATGACAACTCTTTCTCTCTAGATTGTAAGCTCACTTGTGCAAGGAAGATGTGACCAACACGATCTATATGTACATAGATGTGGGGTCTCTCTAAACATTAAAAGTAGCATAAATAATTTCTGGGGTTGAACGAACTTGGTACAATCTTTTTCTTATGTTGACTTTTTAGGCTATTTTTTCCTATATGGCACCTAAAGTAAATTGTATATTCAGTATATATGTAGCCAGAGCATTTTATAAATGTGAGAGTGGCTGGGTGATGAGTGAATAGAAATGATTTATATTTACAATAGAGGTCGGTGTTTTTCATTACTCAACAATTGATTGCCTAAGGGATTTTTTTGTGTGCGATCATTTGTCTCCCACTCGTCGTCACACCGCAATAAACAAATTACAGTAGCTTGCCATTAGCCTAATTTAGCGGTATTTGTTTAGCTTTAAACCATTACATTCACACATGTGTATGTACTGCTAACTGGCACATCATACAAATCATTGATCCCTATGCAGAAATGGATGGTTAGTACATAAAGGTTTGCAAGCACTTCACTAAAGGCAAAAAGATGTGTATGTTGTACTATCAACCTGATATGCAAAATGTTTCTTAAAAACCTGCGTATACTGAACTATCGTCTCTGCAGAAATGATCCCTATCCTGGGCTAAGTAACCGCTGCAGAAAACACTTTAAAGCCAAATCAATACCGGGCTGGTCTGTGGTATCCTGTGTGTGATCCTGGGGACCGCAGTGAACATCACATCTTTTGGGGGAATCTGGGGTAACATCTTGATAATTTCTGCACTCCATTGTTTAACCTATGAGCTGATTGGTCAATATGAGTTTAAAAAGGACTGGATTAACTGATTTCTTTAATCGTCTAAAGAATCCACTGGCGAATAAGGCGGAGAAACACGCTATTTTTTTTTATTGTGTATTCATGCTGATTAAGGACGTCTATTGAAGCTGCAGATCGAAGTCGAAGGATGGTAACTACTGAGACCTGGTGTCACGGTTGGCTTACAGGAAATTTATCCCTAGGCTCTGCTGAACATGGCTAAGCCCACCCACGGGCGCGGAGTCTAACAGACAGGTGGTTTTCACCAGGAACCCCTGCAAGGAGATATGGTCTTAGCTGCACCAAGTCTGCAGGTCGCGGTCCCGTGAGTGAGTGTACAGCAGAACGATGTGGGGGAGCCAGGTGAAGTGGATGGAGACGATGGAGTCCACAGATGAGTGGTATAAATACAGGCACAACAATAATATAGGCTGATGGTCAGCAGCCAATGAGTCACTAGGAGAATAGGTGCTCTGTGGTATACAACGAGAGGACAGAGGCTGTCACTATGAAGTACACTGGAGATGGTAATAGAAGTACTGGAGCAGCGATGGTTCAACACAGCCAGAGGCTGAGAGCAGGCTGGAGTAGCGGAGGTAACTCGTAGTAACAGCTGATGAGTCACAGGTGTAGTAGTGGCTCTGAGTGGTAGCGATGAGAGAACCGGAGCTGTCAGGATGAAGTACACTGGAGATGGTAATAGAGGTACTGGAGCAGCGATGGTTTAGCACAGACCACAAACTGAGAGCAGACTGGAACACAGGCAAACCACAAGGAGAACAGGAACCAGAACCACAGGCTGCAGGAAGTGAGCTTGAAGAACAGGCATCAGACAGGTGAATCCAGGAGGTTTAGCGCTCCAGAAGTGCTTAGCCAATGAAAAAGAGGGAGGAGGCCCTGAAGTGTAATAGGCTGCACCTGCACAGTTCTGAATGTAGCTGAATGAATGAACTGGAGAATGTCTGATGCTGGGACATGGCAGTTTCCAGATGAATGGACTGCAGGTAACGAGACAGGTACTATCTGTGGGACCGGAGCGTTACACCTGGGTCTCATTGTGGGGTTAAACCAAACTAAAAAATGGAAGTCATTGCCTTAAAACACCGTGTAATAAGGTCCTACATAACGCCTGTTCAGGTGTATATAGTGTTCTAACATAGTAAACAGCAGCACTAAGTGTAATGCTCACAGTCCACTGTAGCACATGGAGAAGTAATCATGAGTCTCATTACTACTGATATATAGATAATAAAGGACAGACATTTCCTGAAAGAATTCTGAAAAAAATCATTTTAAAGTAAGTAACAGATTCCTCACCATCGGTGAGAAATGGAAATAAATTGCTCTGCTCCATTACCTCTTAACCTGGAGAATAATTTAATGGCAACATGTATCACAGGTCCCTATATCATCTGAACACATATATCCTATATCCATTATTATGTTTTTCATTTTTTACCGCATTAAAGTTATAAATTACATTGTATCTTTGTGGCAGCATCAATGACGTTTCCCCAGCAGGTCCACAGTCCATCGTCACACTGAGAACAGCACCTAGCATACAGAGGAAGAGAAGTGGTACTGTGGCACTGTACTGAGAAGTGGTACTGTGCAGTCTGCAAGCCATACTGTCTAAGAACAGACATTACAAATAGTATGCAATGTACAAAACAAGAGATGTGACCGTGTGCAGTTTTGTATACATGAAAAGTAATAGCAGATCCTGAAAATGACATCTAGCATACAGGAGAGGAGAAGTCGCACTATGCAGTTGTGCCGTCATACAGAAAATAAGGATAAGATTTTATGCTGAGGATTATGCCCAGCCTGCAGAGTAGTGGTACTGTGCACTTGTCTGTACAGTGAAGTGGTACTGAGGAACTGAACAAATGCAGAGATGTGTATCTGAGGCAGGATCATATAGTAGCAAATGTTTAAAAGTGGAACTATTCCTTACAGTTGGCATCTTTAAATTTTTAACAACCAGGCACATTTGAGGGGGGGGGGGGGAAATATTCAAACACGAAAGTGGCACACGTGATACAGACAGTGGAAACATTAAGCTTCCTAGTATATTTGAGTGCTACACGCGAAAACAGACAGTATTATCCCTGCGCGTCCCCCCTTTCCATTGCAACATGGTTTCTCCAGATGCAAATTTAGCCGGATTTGCTCCTGACTGTAAATTATCGTCTTTCTGTATTTGTCGTTCTCCTTGAAGTCATTCTATGACATTTTCCAACTTTCCTAAAAACAGGACATTTCTCTAAGGAACTTTTGGCAACTGTAAAATAATAAAAGCTGTTGTAGTGCTTGAACTCTGTCCAGCAGTTCGATTGCAAGTTGTGCCGGTCTCGGATTTTAATGCATCATCTACGACGCAAACTGACCAGAGTAAGGTGAGACTGCAGCAATTAAATACATGTATAACACGGGGAATATTTCATCATCCACTCGTCAGTGTAGTAAAATTATTCAGAAACAGAAATGAACATCAGTTTCATGGTTAGAAGTAAATTGTAGCGTTCATTTGTTGTGCAAAGAAATTACATACATATTAGTATAAGGGTCCCGGATGCAGTAGAAGATACCAGTACTTATGCAATTGTTTAAGGGTGGCTACTCACTTACACAGTCGCAAGTGTAATTGGGCACCAACAATTTCCTTTCTCATACCCATTTACATGCTTTTACTATCATTAAACAGCACTAGTAAAAGTATGATTTTTAAACCTACTCTCCAGATCTCCCCTCCCCAGGGGGGTAGATCTGTGGGACAGTGTGGAAACAATGCAATTCACATAATTGAGCCATCACTGTCCCATCTCACCCACTTCCAGAAATTCGGGAGACTCCAGGACATTCTGAGAGAGTAGGCAGCTATGTTTTTAACACCAGTGGGAAATTAGTTTCATATCTGTGGGCTTATTCCTTGACTGAGCTCTATAACAGCTGCTCCATCGACCTTTTAATAATCTGTCTGCATATATGGTCAATCATATATATCTGCATTCAAAAATCTTAGAAAATATAACTGGTGCAGTACGGTGGCTCAGTGGTTAGCACTTCTGCCTCACAGCACTGGGGTCATGAGTTTGATTCCAGACCATGGCCTTATCTGTGTGGAGCTTGTATGTTCTCCCCGTGTTTGTTTGTGTTTCCTCTGGGTGCTCCGGTTTCCTCCCAAACTACAAAAACATACTGGTAGTTTTTCTCCAGTGGGGCAGGGAGTGATGTGAGTTTTCTGTACAACGCTGCGGAATTAGTAGCGCTATATAAATAGCTGATGATGATGATAGATTATTAGTCAAATGCGTCTTGTGAGGTATTAAAGATCATTTACAGTATTTACACATCCTCCCATTTTCGGTTACAGGACTTTTTTCGGGCTGCACCCACTTTGTGGAATTCCCTCCCTCGCACAGTAAGACTTTCCTCTAATCTTCAAACCTTCAAGCATTCTCTGAAAACCCACCTCTTCAGGCAAGCTTATAATATTCCTCAACCACCATCTTAATCTCCCTAGGTTACCCTATTACCACCCTCTACACAGCTAACACAAGACAACAACCCTCTGACCAACATTGGTACACACACAGCCCACTCAGTACTTTTACCTTTGCATTCTAGCTGGTCCAGTGTGCAATATGATGTAGCACGTGCCCTTGTGTTTCAAATTCCCATTGTCCCATAGATTGTAAGCTTGCGAGCAGGGTTCTCTTACCTCTCTGTCTGTATGTATTACCCAGTATTGTCTTATTAATGTTTGTTCCCAATTGTACAGCGCTACGGAATTTGCTGGCGCTATATAAATAAATGTTGATGATGATGCTGATGAAATTAGCCGTCATCATCATCACTGAGAAAGAGTCTGAACAGGGGCTGCAGCTGTGGGGGGAGGAGAGAATTTTAGTAAAATGTTTTACTAGGTGGTAGTGATCTTAGACTGTCTCTGTGGTTATCTAGTGGTGTGGGCAGTCTCAATTCCCTGACATCAGGTGAAAGAGGCTTCGGACGTAAATAGGGATTTGTGCTGTCAGGTTGAATCTCCTGATGTCAGACATGATTCAGAAGGCCGTGGCATGATAACCATCAAGAAAAAGTTTAGAAATTGCTTAGACAGTTACAGATAAGTTAATGCAAACTTGAGAAAGTATTGGAGATAAGTTGGCTCTATTAGAAGATATATTAACTTAGCTTTGGGGGAGCAAGATAGTAAACAATTTCTATAAATGGAAGGATGCCTAGTCTCGTACTCCAACCGGGTTTAAACAGCCAAATAATAACAATAAAGAGGATTTAATCTCTCTGCTTGTCTGGCTCACGTTTACCAACTGCCCGGTATTACAGATTATTTTAATGGAAACATGATTAAATCACGACATGCCTCAGACTCAGTCTCATGATAACAGCTTGTGTAATCATGAAAAACTTTTGAGAACATTTCATAACGTTTGTTGGCAACAGTTGAAACATATTTTGTCTTTATTTCTACCCAGAATCATTTGTAACGTGATGTCCACAGTTATATCAGCAGAATACATGACGGAATTTGCCCCTCTGGTGATTCATTGTTCCAAATACAACAGTTTAAAACATAATTTTTTTTTGTTCTTCAAATGATTTAATGATTTTCTCTCCCATAGAAAATTCCAGTTTGCCATTCTCTGGGGATGTGAATTCTGGTAACATTTTCACTTTCCAATTGCAACTTCCCACTGAAACAACTGTCATGTGTGTGGAATGCTGGGATTCAAAGAGACCTACAGAGGTGTCCTGCTGAATGTAACTTTCTAAACTAGTCTAGTGTCATTAAACATTTAGAAGAAGGACTTTAGAAAACTAATTATTGAAGGGCTGTCATTTAAAATGTAGGGATCTTCTTTCTTTGGTGGTGGCAAGTGTAATTAAAATAATTTCTGTTTCAGACATAGCTGGAGATGAGAGAACTGTGTTCTATCCACTTTGGTTATCAAATTAGTATCGTTGTTCTACAGGGTCATGTTCCGAAACGGAAAGCGTTTTGCTATGTTGTGTGTCCACTGTTTATAAATTGGGACAGAAAATCACACACAGCAGAAGCATAAAAGAGATTTTGTTTTTAAATTTGTATTCCAAATTTTTGATTGAAAAAGTATCTTTATTTTGTATAAAGCCTTATCTGTGAGGAGTTTGTATGTTCTCCCTGTGTTTGCATGTGTTTCATCCTGGTGCTCCGGTTTCCTCCCACACTCCAAAAACATACTAGTAGGTTGATTGGCTGCTATCAAATTGACCCTAGTCTGTGTGTGTGTGTGTGTTAGGGAATTTAGACTGTAAGCCCCAATGGGCCAGGGACTGATGTGAATGAGTTCTCTGTACATCGCTGCAGAATTAGTGGCGCTATATAAATAAATGATGACGATGATGATAAAGGTGCAAAAATCATACGATACATTACATTACATTCAGACATACTTTTTAAAACAATGCAAGATATAAGGTGCTAAGATATGACAAGATATGACATCCTACACTATACATCAGGTGCTGCACCAACCATGCATCACTTAAACAACACAACAGTTTCAAACAAGCAATAGATGAGAGGGGGAGGTATGTGAAGGGGTAAGATGGGGGATCACATATAAGGGGAGGGTGAATAAATTAAGGCATGACATATCAACAAACCGTCAAACAGTGATGGGGGAACGGGGTGGAGGGGGGAAACAAGGGGGAGTCACATGCCCAATGCTTTATTGAAAAAAACAGACACATGGGGGGGAGAAGGGGAAGAAGGAGACAAAATCAATCATCTTCCTCTTCCTCAGGATTCTATGGGGGGTATTCAATTGACCGTGAGATTTCTTTTAAAGTCAATTTAACAGAGAATGCAGTCAGTTCAGCCACTGTGACGTCACAGTTCCCGCCTCATATACGAATCAACCAATTGACAATGTGCATTACTACAAAGCAAGTCTGTGAAGCTGTCAATCACTCTTCCAACATTGTGTTTTTATCTGTATAGTGCATGTTAAGCTCTCAAAACAAAATTCTGATTGGCTGATATGATTGAATGCAAATGTTGCTTTTTAATGCAATGGTAGTAAATGATCGTCTGTCTGTTCTGTAGATAAGTCACTTCCTTCTAACATGGCGACCTGCTTCAAAGGGATAAAAGAGAGCAGGGTGGATATATTTTGTTAATTATTAATTGTATATTATTGAGCTCAGCAACATACAACTTTTGTTACATATTTATGTCATATGGTGGATTTGCTCTTTAATGATTGAGGAGCTAATTATAACTGATAGTATTTTGTTGCATCTCTTTCAGAGTTAATATCTTGCATAGCAGACTCTACCTACAATTTGCACATATATGCAGGGTCCGAGATGATGGCTATAAAGCCTCTCTGTAAATTGTGTATTCACAGCTGCTCGGTGCTTCAGCAAACAAAAGAGAATTAATTATTTACTTCAAATTGATCCATCTATGTAAATACTGTAGGATCGGAGTAAACCCAACATGTCAAATGTCCCAGGAAGGAGTCACACAGTAGGTTCATGTAAACACAATATTCTTAACTCGTGTTCCAGATATATATATATAGCGAGACACAGATTTCTGGATACAAAGTAACATAAATGTTTAACATATGCTGCTCCACATACAGTATTTTGTGCAGAAATTGTAGCACTCGCTTGTAGTCTGACTTCAATGCTGATGCTGCTACATTCTGGAGGTTCTATTAATTGTTTTTAGTTAATAATACAATGGGAACTGACACGTTTTTTTTCCTAAGATAAATTAAATGACCAGCTATATCCACACTGCAGTGAAAAATGTCACCTTGTGGTCAAATTGTCATGTAATATTGTAATATGTTGTACTTTTCTTGACCAGTATTTATTTTTCAACAAAGCGTGACAAGAAGTGAACACGCATGTTCTGTTTAGCAATAAGTTGTGTATTTGTTCATCCAGTCTGACCATTTAATGACCGGGTCTGCGTTCACTTTGGTTTAGGACATTGAGGGTCAGGATGCACAGGACCAGGTCAAGGGTCAGTCCAAAGAACTGGATGAAGTGAGGTTACGAGTGTGGTAGGCCGGTGATGACTGATGTATTGCCGTCATTAGTCAGTCAGAGTTATCAGAGTTGTAAGTATTAGTATTGTAGGTATTATGATTGAGGACCATTAAATTGGTCCTTGGAGCCGGTCAAATCGAGACTCCGGCTGTGGCCCATACCACCTCACCATCTGAAGCCTGGCAGCCTCCAGCATCCTTCTCTGGCCTCTAGTGCCTCCTGAATTATCTGCCTTCATGTGCTGCAGGCTTCTCCTGAAGGGTACTGCTACCACACCATCATATGCCTCTAATTGAGCAGTCCTCCTCGATGCAGTGGCCTATGCCTCTAGCTACTCATTGCAGGGTCCAGAAGGTCCTCAAGGTGAGCCAACTATGCCCCTGCATTACAGTGATCTCAGGAGGTAGAGCGTTATGCAGGTATGTAGGATGTCTCGCAGTCGGTAGAGCTTCTCGCAGGAGGTAGGGCTTCTCCCAGGAGGTAAGACTTCTTGCAGGAGGTAGGAGTTCTCGCAGGAGGTAGGGTGTTTTGCAGGAGGTAGGGCATCTCACAGTAGGTTGGGCTTCTCGAAGGAGGTAGGGCTTCTTGCAGGAGGTAGGACTTTTCGCAGGAGGTAGGGCTTCTTGCAGGAGGTAGGGCTTCTTGCAGGAGGTAGGGCATCTTGCAGAAGGTAAGGCTTCTCAGGGGAGGTAGGACTTCTCGCAGGAGGTAAGGCTTCTCAGGGGAGGTAGGGCTTCTTAGAGGAGGTAGGATTTCTCGTAGGAGGTAGGGCTTCTCGCAGGAGGTATGGCGTCTCGCAGGAGGTAGGGCATCTCACAGGAGGAAGGACTTCTCGCAGGAGGTAGGGCTTCTTGCAGAAAGTAGGGCGTCTTGCAGGAGGTAGGGCTTCTCGCAAAAGGTAGGGCTTCTCGCAAAAGGTAGGGCTTCTCGCAGGAGGTAGGGCTTCTCGCAGGAAGTAGGGCATCTTGCAGGAGGTAGGGCTTCTCGCAGGAAGTAGGGAGTCTCGCAGGAGGTAGGGCTTCTCACAAGAGGTAGGGCATCTCACGTGAATTAGGGCTTCTCGCCCTATAATAAATAGCCCTGTTATTATGGATTAATGATGTATTTTGGTTACTGTGCTCTTTCCCATTAATCCTCAACAATATCCCCACCATCCTCGTTGTCCACAGTGAGTGAGGACTGCTGGGAGAGGGGGTTTATTGCTGTTTGTGTTTTGTTGCTTCTGATGACAGCAAATAACAATGTTTGAGATGAAGTGGAGCTGCTGGATCAACTGTTTAATCAGATGTGGCAAGAATGTCACTGCCCTTTGTTATTAGCAACTGAACTATGAAAGGTTTGAACGACTGATGTATATCTGCTAACATAGGGCATTTTCTCCTATGTGATCATTGCTGTGCAGTTAAAAGACGGGAAAGTCAGTGTTTGCTCGAAATTTATAGTAAATGTTTTTTCATTAATTCCACCTCATTGAACATGCAACAAATTCTGTAGCTGGCTGCCGTATTAGATATGATTGGACGTTTAATTGACTTTTGTATACAAACTGGGAGCCAACACATAGAATCTTGATTGTATTTACTTCAAACAACAGATGCGTAGCGAGCATTGAATATACTTTTCTTGGCAGACAATTTCCCAAAGCGATACTCTAAGGAGCGCATTAAAAAATCCCAAAACAAACAGGCACACAGCTCATGTACTGAAGTACCCTGTCCTACTGAGACATACACCGTAGTATGCTCTCCTGCTGAGACATACACCGTAGTACGCTCTCCTGCTGAGACATACACCGTAGTATGCTCTCCTGCTGAGACATACACCGTAGTACGCTCTCCTGCTGAGACATACACTGTAATATACTCTCCTGCTGAGACATACACTGTAATACGCTCTCCTGCTGAGACATACACAGTAGTACGCTCTCCTCCTGAGACATGCCCCGTAGCACACTCTCCTGCTGAGACATACACATACACATGAAGTACCCTTTCCTACTGAGACATACACCGTAGTACGCTCTCCTGCTGAGACATACAACGTAGTATGCTCTGCTGCGGAGACATACACCGTAGTACGCTTTCCTGCTGAGACATACACTGTAGTGCGCTCTCCTGCTGAGACATACACTGTAATACGCTCTCCTGCTGAGACATACACTGTAATACGCTCTCCTGCTGAGACATACACAGTAGTACGCTCTCCTCCTGAGACATGCCCCGTAGCACACTCTCCTGCTGAGACATACACATACACATGAAGTACCCTGTCCTACTGAGACATACACCGTAGTACGCTCTCCTGCTGAGACAAACACCAGAGTACGCTCTGCTGCTGAGACATACACCGTAGTACGCTCTCTTGCTGAGACATACACCGTAGTACGCTTTCCTGCTGAGACATACACCGTAGTACGCTTTCCTGCTGAGACATGCACAGTAATACGCTCTCCTGCTGAGACATACACAGTAGTACGCTCTCCTCCTGAGACATGCCCCGTAGCACACTCTCCTGCTGAGACATACACATACACATGAAGTACCCTGTCCTACTGAGACATACACCGTAGTACGCTCTCCTGCTGAGACATACACCGTAGTAGGCTCTCCTGCTGAGACATACACCGTAGTACGCTCTCCTGCGGAGACATACAACGTAGTATGCTCTGCTGCGGAGACATACACCGTAGTACGCTTTCCTGCTGAGACATACACTGTAGTGCGCTCTCCTGCTGAGACATACACTGTAATACGCTCTCCTGCTGAGACATACACTGTAATACGCTCTCCTGCTGAGACATACACAGTAGTACGCTCTCCTCCTGAGACATGCCCCGTAGCACACTCTCCTGCTAAAACATACACATACACATGAAGTACCCTGTCCTACTGAGACATACACCGTAGTACGCTCTCCTGCTGAGACATACACATACACATGAAGTACCCTGTCCTACTGAGACATACACCGTAGTACGCTCTCCTGCTGAGACATACACAGTAATACGCTCTCCTGCTGAGACATACACAGTAGTACGCTCTCCTCCTGAGACATGCCCCGTAGCACACTCTCCTGCTGAGACATACACATACACATGAAGTACCCTGTCCTACTGAGACATACACCGTAGTACGCTCTCCTGCTGAGACATACACCGTAGTAGGCTCTCCTGCTGAGACATACACCGTAGTACGCTCTCCTGCGGAGACATACACTGTAGTACTCTCTCCTGATCAGACATACACCGTAGTAGGCTCTCCTGCTGAGACATACACCATAGTACTCTCTCCTGATCAGACATACACTGTAATACACTCTCCTGCTGAGACATACACCGTAGTACGCTCTCCTGCTGAGACATACACCATAGTACTCTCTCCTGATTAGACATACACAGTAGTACGCTCTCCTCCTGAGACATGCCCCGTAGCACACTCTCCTGCTGAGACATACACATACACATGAAGTACCCTGTCCTACTGAGACATACACCGTAGTACGCTCTCCTGCTGAGACATACACCGTAGTACGCTCTGCTGCGGAGACATACACAGTAGTACGCTCTCCTGCTGAGACATACACCGTAGTACGCTTTCCTGCTGAGACATACACCGTAGTACGCTCTCTTGCTGAGACATACACCATAGTACACTCTCCTGCTGAGACATACACCGTAGTAGGCTCTCCTGCTGAGACATACACCATAGTACTCTCTCCTGATCAGACATACACCGTAGTACGCTCTCCTGCTGAGACATACACCAGACAACGCTCTCCTGCTGAGACATACACCGTAGTACACTCTACTGTTGAGACATACACCAGAGTACGCTCTCCTGCTGAGACATACACCGTAGTACACTCTCCTGCTGAGACATACACCGTAGTACGCTCTCCTGCTGAGACATACACAGTAGTACGCTCTCCTGCTGAGACATACACCAGACAACGCTCTCCTGCTGAGACATACACCGTAGTACACTCTCATGTTGAGACATACACCAGAGTACGCTCTCCTGCTGAGACATACACCGTAGTACGCTCTCCTGCTGAGACATACACTGGAGTACACTTTTCTGGGCAAGACAACCTCGATAACTGATATATAAGAAATAATCTTCCTGCCTGATATTTCTATTTCTGTTGATAACGTGATCATAAATCCCACCCCGCAAGCTCGCTGCCCAGGTGTGATACTTGACTCACAACTATCCTTTGTTCCCCACATCAAATCTATATCTAGATCATGTTACATACATCTAAAGAACATTTCCAGAATACGCACATATCTCACATAAGACACTGCAAAAACCTTAATTCATGCACTCATCATCTCCCGCATCTACTATTGTAATTCCCTCCTTACTTGTCTCCCCTTAATCAGACTCAAAACCCTACAATCTATTTTGCACGCAGCGGATAGATTGATTTTCCTTGCAAATTGTTCTTCCTCTGCTGAGCCACTCTGTCAGTCTCTGAATGCCTATTTTTCAATGATATCCGATATAAAATTCTTCTACTAACATGCAAGGTCATCAACAAACTTGCCCCGTCAGACATCTCCTCATTTGTCTCAAAATATCTCCCAACTCAACATTTCCGTTCTGCACAAGATCTGCGTCTCTCTTCCACTCTCATCACTTCCTCCCATTCTCGGTTACAGGAGTTTTTTCGGGCTGCACCCCCTTTGTGGAATTCCCTCCCTGCTGCAGGGAGGTTATATTTCTGTTACAGGATTACCGATCCAAAAAGGCTATTTTGGCAGTGGCGAGAAACCACGCAATTGAAACCCACGATGTGAGACCCCAGATCTTTGTTGATCTCTTTATGAGGACTCTCGACTAACGCCATAGACTGAAACCTGTTACTGATGTTCTGTGAGACAATTCTTATGAATCCCAGTGCATTCACGAAGAGCAACAGAAGTGTAAAGCAAAGTGTCTTTATTCAGGTAAATACACAAACAAGATAACTCAGATCCACAGATAAGAACAGGTTCCTAAAGAGACAAGTATTTGAAGCAGTGCGACAGGTGCAGTTCTAATTAGGCATCAGGCAAGGAGATTAACTCCTTCAGGCATGCTGAAGAGTTCAGTAACAGAACAGCAGCACCTCTGGTGGTATAAGGTACTGCTGCTAGATACAAAACACAGGCAGAGTTGTAACAACAATAACATATTATATAAATGGGGCTTTCCTCTCTAATTGTATATAGTAATGGAACAAAGCTCAGAATTAAATCCCTAACGGAGAGTGGCAATTTTTTCTCAAACTTATTACAGAGAAGGCTGCCAGTGGCCCAAGTGTGGCCCCAGAATTGTTCTTCTAAACAGACTCCTGCGGGACAGTTCAAGCTGAAGTCTCTTTGTGGAAAATTTGATAGAAATCTTCCTCAACAGGAATAAATATATATTTTATTTTTTTGGTTAAAACAGTCCCTTTGGTCCTGATTGACTTTTATTGGTGGGTTCATGTGTTTGAACCCCAACATAACAGGTTTTTTTTTTTGCTCCTTTAATTGTGGGCTTTTTGACCACGAGGATTGAACTCCTTTTTGCAGCTCCATTAAGGGATAAATCACAATTGCCTACACTCCTGGATTGTCCAGGAAACTCAGGAATTTCAGGCAACTCTCCTAGATCCTGTCCAATCTTCTTGCAAAGTGGGCGGGTTTGAGATGTTGTGACTGCCCCCTGCTGGACAGGGATGATGCAAGTCTCATTGTCACGTCCCCTGCAATGATAATTGTCGTGCTGCATTGTAATACATCAGGATTAACAATTGGAAAATCGGGACAAAATTGCCGATGTCCCTGATCTGCCCAAACCATGCTCACTTCACCTGTACTGCACCTATTTCTCACCAGGATTGTAGGTCATGCCTCTCGTAACCTCCAAAAATTGAGTGCTGCTAAAATTGTAAGCTAATGACTATTAGTCCAGCTCACAAAATGGCGGCCTCCTCCCTGTGCGTATGCAGCAGGGACACTTTACAGGCAACACATGAATAAAATATGCACCCACGGCCTCACACAGATCTCAATTTCCTATCACAGATAAACTGCACTAACAGCTGTAAATAACACGTGTCAGCAATTATTTATTAGGCAATTCGTCAATGGCTTGATAGGATGTGATGAATTGCTCTGCTTTATATTTAGGTAAAGATATAAATTACATATATCTTTAATTCCACTTAGACAATTATTGCTTCATGCGTTTTTTGTTAAAGAGGTCAAGCTATTTCCCCTCTAACTCACCCCAAATCTGGCTTAAATCAATGTTCCCCTTCACCGAATAAATCACAAATTATTGCTCTGTGTATTCTCCCTTAAAGAGGGTGAGTGGTAAAAACAAGTTTAAAAGTAGATAACTAAAAAGTTTCCCTGCAGTAGGAGAGAGAGGGTCACACTGAGGCGCGCAATTTACAAACGCTGTTTGCTGGCGATGATGCTGAAGTCATGCTTGGTCCCCAGGCTACTTCGTCCTAAGTCACATGTCCCTTGGTTTGTGAGACCAGGGGAACGCTAGAGGTAAGCCGCACAGGATTAGCACATGGTGTAAAATATCATTTTTCTCAAGCATGACAGGTCCTCCAACAAATTACCTAAATGTATTGTCTCGTAGTTGTTCCTGATTATATAAAAACGTGGCTAAAGAGCACGGAATAGAGCCAGCAAGAAGCAGCAATGTATTTAATAAATATTGCAAGTGACCATATGCAAACTGAAATAATTATGCTAATCTGAAGTTGAAATCCCCAGTTAATGACATAAACAATTCAGCACAGGTTTGGACAATAAAACCGGTATATTCTTCACTGGACAGAGCAAGCGTGGAACACTGTGACTCTCCCGGGATTGTGGGACAATAAGTCTCTGCGTGCAAAACTTGGCTAGGATGTTGTTTCTCGGAGCATAGTATATAACACGGCTGAGATTCTGATATTGATACTTTAGGAAAGGTAGGGCTGTCGCTAGAGATGAGCAAAACCACTGCAAAATTTTGCGCAAATTAAGTTTGGCACCAGCATGGGTCAATTCACCGCGGTGCAGAGTTACAGCGATTTAATCTTTGATTTATTTTTTTGCTTTGCCGATCTGCAAAACGGCCTTTGTATATTCACGTACTGCATTTAGTGAAATACATCATCATCATTTATTTATTTATATAGCGCCACTAATTCTGCAGCGCTGTACAGAGAACTCATTCACATCAGTCCCTGCCCCATTGGAGCTTACACTCTAAATCCCCTAACTTAAACATATACACACAGATCGGGAGAGGCTAAGGGCAATTTAATAGTAGTCAATTAACCTACCAGCATGCTTTTTTTTAGGAGTGTGGGAGGAAACCGGAGCACCCGGAGGAAACCCACGCAAACACTGGGAAAACATACAAACTCCACACAGATAGGGCCATTGTCAGGAATCAAACTCTTGACCCCAGTGCTGTGAGACAGACGTGCTAACCAGTGAGCCACCGTGCTGCCCATATATAAATAGAGCAATGATTGTGCTGTCAATTCATCCTGCTCTTTGGTGTGAACAAAGGCCAAATTCTGCCATCAAAATGCGTTACAAAAGTGAAACGCGTTACGAGTCCAATATTTTGTGGAGCAGTTTTAATAGTTTTGCTCCTCTAAGGTGTCTCTGCCAGAGAATTGACTGGTTGTTGTTAATGTTTTAGCAGCTTGAAAATGTATCAATTTAATGGGCTCTATTTCAACATGTTTTTAGAAACACTTCCAGTCCTGGATTACACCGAATAAGCAATAATAAACACTAATAATAAAAAAATAAAAATGCACAAGGAATCTACAAAGCTAAAAAGTATTTACTTTTACCATATGGTTCAGTATATATGTAACAGGGAGTGCCGAGTCAGCGAAGAATGCAGATGGGCCAATCGCTGGGTGTCATGCCATCGAAACCGTATTTATCATAATAATAAACAACAGCGCTCCAGCCACTGACATTTATTTTGATATGACATAAAGATGTGAGATATGTTATACTTACGCCAGCAGGAGTTCGGCCGCGAGCCTGGGGACTGATGTATAAAAATACATTTATAATATACAAACTTAAAAGTGATGGAAAGTTGATCCTTTCCAGTGGTCTCGCTGTTCAGAAGTTTTGCAACTTTATATTTTAAAGGAAATTATAACCCGTGTTAGGATTGATTAAATTTAAATTGAATGTATATTGTTTTTTTCAATCACTCTTTTTCATATCTGTATATAACAAAAATGTATATAAAAGATGGTGGACTGCGCTATTCTCAGTTGCTGCTGTTTTCTGTTAAATAATTCTTTATATCTGTGCCTTGTATTTCATAATAAGTATTAGTAAGATCGCTAAATGGCATAAGGAGATGACAGTTTGTATAATTACATATTTCTAATAATAGTAAATTCGTTTTGGTCGCTCCCTTGTGATCCCTACCATTCATCGTCATCATCTATTTATAAATAGCGCCACCAATAACTCAGCGCTGTACAGAGAATATTTGCCCCACTGAAGCTTACAATGTAAATTCCTAAATACACACAAAGACTAAGGTTATTCAGCAAATTAACCTACCAGTATGTTTTTGGAGTGTGGGAGAAAACCGGAGCACCCGGAGGAAACCCACGCAAACACGGGGAGAACATACAAACTCCTCACAGATAAGGCCATGGTTGGGAATTGAACTCATGACTCCAGTGCTATGAGGCAGAAGTGCTAACCACTGAGCCACCGTGCTGCATTTAGTAGGGTTCTGGCACCAACTTATAGCTGGGGCATCTGCTGAATACCTCTGGCGCTGATCAGCTCTATACGCGACAAGGAGATCGGCTCGAAGGCATTCAATAATTGCTGCCGTGTCGGATCTCTCCTATGGATTGCCAGAGGTCCCGGCTATATGTAAGTGCAGGTACCCTGCTAAATACTGTGAATGATGGGGGTCCCATTAAAAAGACCACCCACCAAAGTACTGTTTTGGGATTCTGCCTGGACCAATATGTAATATATAACACTTACCCTCATGTATCAAACTCCCATTGTCCCATAGATTGTAAGCTTGCGAGCAGGGTTCTCTTACCTCTCTGTCTGTATGTATTACCCAGTATTGCTTTATTACTTTGTAGCTGGAACTATATTAATACATATTAATAAATAAATGGGAATTAGTCAAATTGATATTTCATATGTAAATCTCCTTAAAGCAAAAATTTAAACCACATTGTTATTTTTTAATTATATAATTTTTATTTTTCCTCAATTATTAAAAACCGTGTTAGATGGGAACGGTCCCCTATATACACTGGAGACAGCCATGAATATTGATCCATAAGAATACAACCAATCAATTCGCTAGTAGCTAATGAGATCTCCCCCCCCCAGCTTCTTGTACTGCCCCCAATATTGCATATAATGTGTAAGTCATCTCTAAAGGACCCATTTAGTTTTCTGAAGCCGGGAGGTGTACGGCGGTCCCTTAACACAAATTTAAATAAATGGAATTAATTATTAAATATACTCTTAAGTGACATTAGACATTAAATTATATTTTCACAGCAAGAGAAAATACAGACCTTTAATACATTTAGAATTGTAATTTATTTCCCTTGTACTAAGGGTCCATCACCAACTTCACCATTTCTAATAAACACAAAATTTCACAACTTCTGTGTGTTACTACAGTACAGTGTCATCACTCGACTGCGGGGGCGGACTGAGCACATCTGTGCTAGCAGTAATTTGAAGCAGGCAGCCAGCCAGTGCTATTGTTTATAAACCCCACAAGGTGGTCACTTAACAATGTCAACAGAGACGCTCGGAGGACTGACGGAGAATGGATATTTGGAGGCCGTGCATCTGACGGGACACTGAATTACTATGAATGATTTTCCTACCCACCAGCCAGTGTTTGGAGGCAGAAGGTTTATTTTTGGCTATACACAATTCTCCAGAATTCTAAACACTCTGATACATGGTCACACATTGTAGCTATTATATGATTTACTTGGTTCTTGAAACCTACTTATCTTTATTGTGTGGACGTGGAACTGGATCCAGATGTATGAGTTAAACACTACCAACTTCTTTCGTTCCATACAAAAGATTAACTGTCAGAAAGAACATTGTGTGTAACTCCTGACTGTAGGTGGATAATTTAAAGTCTAAAGGGCATTGACAGCTAATGCCTTAAAAGGTCTCTTTTTTATTGAAAGCCTTAGATAAGCACTTTCGGACCCTTGTGCACGAAAAAAATTGGTAAAGACCCAAAAAACATGCACAAGGGATGCAGAACGTGGCCCTCCTCGAGAGAGGAAGGACCCCAGTCCCCGACCACCAGAATCAAAAGGTATCTTAGGGGGCAAGGGTCTTCAGACCCCCTTCGCCCTTTAGCCCCTGGCATTCACCCAAGCTTCACCCAGGGCTTGGTGAGTGCTGAGTGGGTACGGCCCCAGCCTGATGGCTGGGCTCATTCAGACCCCCTTCGCCGCAAAGCTAGGGGGACCCCTTTAGCCCCTGGTATCCGCCAAATCTTCTCCCAGGGCTTGGTGAGTGCTGAGTGGGTACGGTCACAGCCTGATGGCTGGGCTGGTTCAGACCCCCTTCGCCGCAAAGCTAGGGGGACCCCTTTAGCCCCTGGGATCCGCCAAAGCTTCACCCAGGGTTCGGTGAGGCTTCTTCCTCTAATAAGATGGAAGTTGAAAAGAACTGATAAGTCAATCATGCACACAGGGGGCCTGATTCAAGTAGGAAAGCAACTTGCATATAACTTGCGGTTAAAGAAAGAAAAAAAAAGAGTACGGAACTTGAGCGTTTTTCCAACCGTATTCAAATCAAAGTGGAGCTTGAGATGCATTTCAATGCTGAGTGTAAGTACGCTCTACTCTAAACATTACTTACTGTATGTTAACAGAGAGAATAGAGTTCAGTATATGCACAAGTATATCTGCAATGTAAGTCACAGCAGTTAAATCTTTTTTAATCCTCGTGAGTTTCTTGGGTGTGGATGTTGTATTAAATTTAGTAACAATAAATACATTTGTATGGTTATTCCATTTGGTGGTATCTAGTGGACACAAGTAATCCCTACACATGTGAATAGTCCACCTATCCCAGAATAGTTCTGGAGGAGATCCCGTCAAGTAAATCCAGAAATCCACAAATTATATTTTAGTTTGAATGTGTGCACTATTACCCTATTGTGGTATATAAATATATATAGATGGTACTTCACCATTGCCTGTGTCTTTCTCATGTTACTTATAGATTTTCCTACTAATTTCTAATTTTGCTAGTGTCACTCTGGCCCACTCCTTCCCTCAGCCGCTCCGGACCTGCGCTCATCTGCAAACACTTCTATCTTACTCTATTCACCAATACACCTTAGCAGGAATTAAATCGCACTCACACAACTCCAGGCAGACGGTGTGTCCCAAAAGCTGATTTTGTGCCTTTTAAATGACCTCTAGTATCTGTTGAAGAATTAATCAGATTTAATTAAAAAAAAACAACTTGTGAAATACAGTATTTATTTATCACCGTCCACGAGATATTTCGGTAAGGAATTTTTAATGATTGTCTTCTACAACTTGTGACTTTTGTGTGATTCCTCACATTAAGGGATCAGTTCTAGCAGCCAAATATAACAAGAGCCGTCTGGGATGTTATTGGGGTTGGAAATAAAACCATCACTGAACACGTTAAAATCTGTTGAAGACATTAATGACGGAGAAGGCTCAAGCCCGAAAAAATAAACTGGACTATATCCCTCATAGTCTATATACAAACATGTAGAATTTACCTGGAGAATGTTTATAAAGGGCTGAGTAACGTATTAAAAAATGACAGGTATTTCTGTTATACAAGTTCTGTGCTAACGTATTTTTTGTACCGGTGAGAAAGTTAAATTGGGTTGTAGATTAAACAGATTATGGGGGAGGGCGGAGACACAACCTGTCATTGAGGATGTTGAGCTGTCGGAGATTAATGAAAATGTATTAACCCTTCCCCTTGAGCTTCTCACAGATCTCCGGATGGCACAAGGGGGAATCTGGCTCTAAGTAAATCTTTTGAATATGTTAAAATTAGAGATGCTCACGCTCGGTTCCTCGAGAACCGAACACACCCGAACTTAGGGGATCCGAATACCGAGCCGAGCCGGCTCGGTACTTTTGCACGCCCTCGGAATTGAAAACGAGGTAAAACGTCATTGTTACGTCGTCGGATCTCGGATCTCACGAGTTTTGGATTCCTTTTAAAGTTCCAAAATCACATAGGGTGGGAATGAGGGCGGACCTCCATTCATCTTTTCTGCCACTGCTGTGTGCCAATGTGTCCTAGATGTGCTAGGAACTGCCGTGTGTTTGTGTCATTGCTCTGTCGCTTACCATCCAGCCAGGTCACTGCAGTATTTGTCCAAATGTGTATGAAAATAATATTGTGACCTGTGAGGTGGTCAAAATTGACTGCAAATGACCTGAAATTAGTGTTATTGAGGTTAATAATAATGTAGGAACAAAAAAAGAGCAAAATTATGTGATTTTAGCATATTTTAGGTTTTTTTCCCCCAAAAATCCAAAACCAAAACCAAAACCAAACCATGAAGCTAATCCAGATCCAAAACCAAAACCAGTTCACGGGGGTCAGTGAGCATCTCTAGTTAAAATACCCATTTTTGCTGGCAATAAGCCCTCTGATAATTTGACCCCTTAGTTATGAAGACAAAATCATATGTTTATTCCTTTGTTTCTGTCTCAATTTTATCTCTGTCAGTAAGATGTTTATAACATCTTATGCAAATGAGAGGGAGGATACAAGTTCAGCAGCCATTTTTGTGTAGCCCACCCAATACAAGCTGAATTCCATTTTCTCCTGGCTGATAGAGGCTGTATATCTGCAGGGGTCATGAGGTCGTCCAGTCTGACTACATCCTCCATATACTGTATGTTTCTTTTAGCTATCTGCGGAATACACCCCCAAGTGGCAGGGAACTAGCAGCAGGCTGGTACAAGATGCCTGTTTGGTAGCCCCCCCTGGTGTGTTTTCCTAAAGGATAACCCTGATGTCTGTTCTAAGCTGCCCATCTACCATCACGTTTGCATGTATGTAAAATTGCCGGCCCACGTCTTTATGTCTACAGTAAACACGTATGTTGCAATGACATCATCGTGATAACCTTTAGAACCACCCTCTTAAAACACAGATGACTTTTGTAAGTGAAGCGGGCGGGCTTTACACCCAAAAAAAGAAAAGAAAATCCTTGTAGATTTTGGAAAATCTCTCTTTACTAAGAAACTTCAATATATCTATAAGGATAAATCCTCTATGCGCTGTGATATACAATGCTGTGGCTTTTTCTAAACAAAAGAAAACACAAAATGACAGAATCTGATTGTTGTTGACCCTGTTCTACACAATTACCTGTAAAACAGACTGGTCTAAAGGTATCAAACCTTTTAAAAAGGAAACATTGAGGCGTTGCCCATAGCAACCAATTAGAGTCTAGCTATCATATATCTAATACATTCTAGAAGATGATAACTAGAATCTGATTGGTTGCTATGGGCAACACCTCCACTTTTCCTTTTTAGAAGGTTTGATAAATCTACCCCTAAATGTCGCTAGTTATGTTCACAGGATTTTTAAAACTTTATAACACTTCTCTCTTCTCCATTTATTCCATACTTTACCTACTTCTTCATCCTAGGTTCCGGGAGTCCAGGCGCAGGTGGGCGTGTGTGGGCGGAGCTCGGAGAATCGCGTCACTAAGTCTCGCCCCCTAATGGGTCATCATCTTTTTGCCCTATACCAGCAGGGGGTGGGACTGCAATGACGCGTGAATTGCGTCTCTAAGCCCCGTCCCCTCCATTTAGATTACCAATCTATCCAGGACTTTGCTATGCTCTCCCGGGAGTCCGGAAGGATTCCCAGAAATTCGGGAGTCTCCAGGACATTCCGGTAGAGTAGGCAGCTATGATTTATTCTAGTTGGGAGAAGGCGAACTTCATCTAAAAAAATCTAAATCAATATGGAGTTTCCCTTTAAGACCTGATTTTTGTGAATGGACAGAACACACGCCTTAATTCCTGAAAGTCTTATCAGTTACATATCAATTTCACTGACACAACATGTGCTAACTGATCCACCCGCAGCTATAGCACGCAGGAATTCTTGCTGGTTGCTAAACAGGAAATAATGAGAGTGGTATGTTTACACAGGGAGTGATTTCACCATTATTCCTTTCCTTAACCCAAACTACTCTCCAGTTTCCTGGATATCATGACTTCACGACGAGCTTGTTTCAGGGAGTGCGCTGATAGATCACAGAATAAGTCATCCTCCTTGTATCACTTCCTAAAATGTCTCTGGACCTCAGAGGGCAAAGGAAGCGCATGAATCAGGGAGAGGTGACGAGCATATGAATAACTCACAACTCTGTGTGAACTTCTAATTAACTTGTTTGATATCAAGCACCAGACTATGAAACTTTTTGGGGAGGTTAAGCACAGGCGTTTTACAATTAGCATCATGGGATACAAGGACAAATGATAGTAAACAATTATTAAGAATAAACTGAAAATACTCTCTACTTATAGTAATAGAGGTTAAGTTTTCTTAAATTTTATTTTGTAGCTGTTCTCTATTTTATATAGACAGGATGTCCCTACTTTTTTTAAGCTAAGACAAATTTAATTTTCTCTTCTAATATAATCTATTCTTCTTTGAGTATTACAAGTGTGTACAGCTGTGTACATATGAAGGAGATATTGAGTACTCCTAGATGTGACAGTCACTGAGCCTGATTCATGATCAGACATAAGTCCGTTTGGTGCGTATCCTGTGTGAGATAGGTCTACATATGGTCTGGAACGGCTCTTGCGCCAGTGAACGCAATTGCATGTAAATCATATCCCAATGCAAACAACGCTTATACAACAAAGGGTAGAAGCGGGGTGAGAAGGGGCAGACAAGGGACAGTAAGGGGGTGCTGAGGGCGTTACTGTGCAGATGAGGGCGATTCAAGTCCTGGGTTTCTCGTAAGTACGTTTGTTTCAGCCGTATCACTTGCAGCAGCTACAGGGCAGGTGTCAGTGCCGACTGATAGTGATGACTGATACGGCATAGTCTGTGTATTAAAGACTACTCGTATAAGTGCCACTAACTAGCACAGAACTTGTATATGTAAGAGAGAATCTAAAAACACATACGTGTAACACACAAATACTTGATAGCTTATTTATACACTGAAATTTAAGGTTAATATTCGTGTGCTACATGAAAAAACAGTCAGTATTTAACTTATGTGCAAAACAGAACACTAATTTGCACCCCTTGCATTGTAACTTGGTTTTGTCGAGGAGACTGAAATAAGAAGTTTCTCAAGTTAAGATCCTCAATGAATCAGGCCCATAGTCATTAATGGCAAAACTTTAAAAGAACATCTTTTTCATTTTTTTCTCCCCATAATATATATCTATTAGGATGTTATTAATGTCTACTGTACATAAAATACATTGTTACAGTTGCTCCTGTTAGCAAACACATGTTCTAGCTGTATACACAGCCGTCATCACTAGTAATCAGCACTTACACCTGACCTGTAGCTGGTGCCAGTGATACGGCAGAACACACGTATCTTGGAGATGCCCAACGCTTGAATCGGACGCTGCTGTGTGCACTCCAGCTTGGCACGTCCTTACTGTACATTGACTGCATGCATATGCCACTTGAAATAGTAGGCTGTAGTTATGGTAGATACTGAGGTTTGACCTGTAGTATTATTTAGTTCAGCACTGAATGCTTTATTCATAATAATACACTATTTTTATGTCTTTTTCACTATGACGTCTGATTGGCAAGGAGGACATTGGGAAAGCCACATGACCTATGAGCAGAACCCTTTCAATAGATTGGTAATACGGGTAATTACCCAGGTCCCACCAGGGCAGGATCTTATCATTAAACTTTCTAGTGACAGAGTGGCCTCTAAAATAATACCTGCTTTAAAATCATTAAAACCACACCCACGTTTGCGTAAGCCCCACCTACAGTTGAACCACATGTCAAATAGCCACACCCACAAAATTCAGTGGCACTCCGACCTCACTGTAAATCTAGGCCCGCCTTTTACATATTATTTCATTGCCCTGTACGTGCACCTAGGAATATGCTAGAAGTAAAGTTAATTGTCCTTAATACATTGCAAAAAAAATACAAAAACAAAACAGTGGATTAGAATTTAGACACAAAAAAAAATACTTAGCACATTTTTTTCTGACTGTTTTTTGTTCTGTTCTAGAAAGTCTCAGAAGAAACCCGGAAGGTGAAGATGGCATTGCCCCTAGATTTAAGCTTGTGGGTCTGAGATATTATGCCATCATCATCATCACCATCTATTTATATAGCGCCACTGATTCCGCAGCGCTGTACAGAGAACTCCCTCACATCAGTCCCTGCCCCATTGGAGCTTACAGTCTAAATTCCCTAACACACACAGACAGACAGAGAGACTGGGGTCAATTTTGATAGCAGCCAATTAACCTACCAGTATGTTTTTTTTGGAGTGTGGGAGGATCCAAAGATAGTCTAAATATTACTTTGCTACAATAAAAAATAGCACAGTTTACTATGAAATGCACTGTTATTAATATAGTATATATAATAATTGTACATGTGTATTACCATTGTTATAACAACTTATTTTAGATCATACAATGAACCATAAAAAGACTTTTGCCTTCTCTTTCTATTTCAATTGCAAGCTCTGTGGATCAGAGCTCTGTCAGTTTTAGTTTTCTTACATCCTTCAATATTGCTATTAATGTATATTTGTTTTGTCTCCTTTATTTGTTGTGAGATGTCTTGGGTGTTGAAGGTTTTAATAATAATGAAAATAATAATAATAATAATAATAATCAGAAATATGTCTGCAAAAGATAGACATACAGTATAATACAAATCTGTTTACATAAATTGTGTCTCTTTGTGCACTTTAACCTGAAAGCTCTGCTGCCAATTCTGCCCCATGTACAGAGAGACGGGCGCCACTGTGCAATTCATTGGATTTTTTTGCTAGCTCCTGAAAGGATTATAGCTGTTTCCACAAACCATTGTAATGACTGAAATGTTTGTTTAGAGCTGTACAGATCCCCGTTGCCCTCTAACCCACAGTGAAAACAAGCCAGTGATGTTTTTGTCCAGCGAGGCTTCCTACGGTCCTGGGAGGAGACTGGGCTGTGGTATGTTTATTATTTTAAAATATAACAATAATGTTTCTGGAACTGTTTGTAAACCAAGTATATCAATGTCAATCACATGAATACACAAGAAGTTTCTGTATCATTGTTTTCTACAAAATCTTTTAATGAACATTTACAAAATATCTTTTTTTTATTTATTTTTCGCAGAGAACATTAATGAGAGTGAAAGTGCTTACCATCTTTTGATATACCTAAGGTTGGTTAGCACGGTGTCTTAGTGGTTAGCACTTCTGCCTCACAGCACTGGGGTCATGAGTTTGATTCCTG